>NC_133325.1:24281687-24446520 GCF_042186555.1 Aquarana catesbeiana | reverse complement strand
GGTGAGAGAGGCCTATCCAGATGAGCAAGGAGTGTGTCCCACAAGGGGAGCACATTCCACATAATTATCTAAATTCTACCAGGACATTTGCCGCTAAGGTTCTACAAGAAAATATTTGAGTTTCTCCTGAAAGTTTCCTTTTCCGCCTCTTTCCTGCTACTTCCTAAAGTTTGTCTGTTTAATAAAGCATTGAAAACGTACTCCAGTGTTGGTGCATGTGTCGTCCAGAGGTAAACTCAACGGAACCCCTAGACCCGGTGCCGGTGAAACAGAGGGAAGGAGAGTGAAGGTAACAGACCCGCTTAAACCAGCAGCTCCACCGAGAGTTAGTGCTACATGTGGGGGCATCGTCCGGGATTTGTTGACCATCAATTGTTGCAACCCAGTGGAGTGTTTTACCGGGAGTTTACAGAGAGAGCTGGACTTTGAGAGAAAAATCGCGATCGTGCTGAAAAGATCAGAGTGTGGCCATGTCTTTTCCGGTGTTGCAATCGGTTGTGGGACCCAGAGTGTTCCCTGCAAGCACCGTGATGAATACTGTGCAATCTGGAACTCTGCTCACAGATACTGGAGTTTGAATGAAGCCACAGGGGAGGTTTGTCCTGTATACCTCGGGAGATGTTGAGGGACTGGGCATGACCTGTCATCGATGTGGAGGATTGGCCGTACATCTTCGTCCATTCGGCCGATGTCCGCAGTGTGGAGAGTACTTGTTTGTGGTGGAGCCACCTACCATGCCATCCCGTGCCTATCGGATGGATTGGGTGACAGGTATCACTACAGTGGAAGCTGCTACCGCTGCAGAGAGAGAGAGCGACGGGCCGCCACTTTGCCTGTTGCTACCGACAATGTTTCAGAAAGAGACACTGCTGCTGCCGTCTCATCAGGAAACATTGCTTTGATTCCTGAGTCCACTACGCCTACTCCTTGGTGCCTACTCAGAAGAAGGTGGGCTATGTGAAGGCTATGTGTCCGGATGGATGAATGTTTCAACGGATGCTTTGTACATTGGAACTATGGTCGGCACATCTATGCTGATAAGGTGGTAATCTGCAGACCGGGAAAGGACAATGCTGTGTATTTCATTACCACTGTGGATAAAGAGGGGAAAATCAGTGCTAGATCCTGGGTTTTACTGGTAATTATGGACACTACCACTTTGAAGTTACCTAGTTAGATAGCGACAGGGTGAGGAGATCTGCGTGGTCAAGATCTATGGATCCTGTTCTGTGTTTAAATCCAAGGACTTCTGTTTGCTAGCCGGATTTCTTTTATAGAAAAAAAAAAGAAGAGTTCTTATGCAGGGATGGACTCCAAAAGTCTTGTAGTATAGATTGTGGGAAGAGAGTTTCATTTTTAATGAGGCTTTGCTCCTACTGTTGTATAGGATATGTATATATGTGTGCTTAACTATGTTTCCTTTTTAGGAATCATTGGATCATATGTATAGCTTGGAGGCTTTTCAGCTAGTTAGTTAGTGAGGTTGTGTACAATAATATTGTGGTTTTGTTTTGCGGCTGTGAACATAATGTTTTATAAGATATAAGTCTCATCATGTCTTTAAACTGTCCTTTCTCTCTCTCGTTGTCTATCTAAAGTTATAAGAAACTCAAATGCTTACTCTCAGGCTTGAGAGTTACTGTGTTGGGACAGACGTTGAGGACAACGTCTATTGTAGTGGAGGGAGTATGTAGCGCTGGTAGATTTACAATCTACCGCAGGTTAGGTAAATTTAGTAAATTGTGTGTTAGGTAGGTTTAAAGTTCGCCTCTGTTCCAGCTTGGCTGACGTTGTGTGTACTTCTGTGCTGACCAGTGGGTGTCGCTGTTGCCATTAGTCAGTGTTGGAAAGGCAACGTGTCGAAGGATATAGATGCTCCTCTGTCCCGGAGGCACGCTCGGTGGAGGTGGTCCTCCGAGTTGCATTCTGGGAAGGGGGTATTTATGGGACAGACGCCATGTTTTAGGTTCATTTTACAGCCACCTGCTCGCCCTCCTGGCCGACAGGTATGCGTTAAGGAGCTACCTCGTGGTCCTCCGATCGGGAGGCCCACGATACTACGGCGCAGGGGTGGGTCCAGAAGCTTGTCTGGAGCCTGCCACCGCGGCCGAGGAATGGTCCTGAGCTGTGGGTCCTGTGTGACGAAGCTGGACAGTCGAGGAGATCCCAGGGGAGGACCCGTCTTGGAGAGATCACGCCGCGTTCTGGTCTATAGAGGGGCCTGGTGACTCGGTTGGAGGACGTATCCGAAAGAAGTAACTATACAGCATAGTGTTGCCGGTTCGGCTTAAAGGTTCAGGCACTGTGACTGACTTAAACTGCAGAAAAATCTGATACATCCTGTGGCAGAGGATCGTTTACCCCCCCAAACAAGTCTGTGGCAGAGACTTTAGATTCGTGCTGCGTACTGGCTGCTAGACCGGTGAGAGAGGCCTATCCAGACGAGCAAAGAGTGTGTCCCACGAGGGGAATGCATTCCATCCAATTATCTAAATTCTACCAGGACATTTGCTGCTAAGATTCTACAAGAAAATATTTGAGTTTCTCCTGAAAGTTTCCTTTTCCGCCTCTTTCCTGCTACTTCCTAAAGTTTGTCTGTTTAATAAAGCATTGAAAACGTACTCCAGTGTTGGTGCGTGTGTCGCCCAGAGGTAAACTCAACGGAACCCCTAGACCCGGTGCCGGTGAAACAGAGGGAAGGAGAGTGAAGGTAACAGACCCGCTTAAAACCAGCAGCTCCACCGAGAGTTAGTGCTACACTATATTACCAAAAGTATTGGGACACTTGCCTTTACACTCATATGAACTTTATTGCCATCCCAGCCAAACTTTTTCTATTGTTTATTCGGTTGCTGTTAAAACAGACTTTGGTAATTTGAACTGACATTTCCTTAGGCCATCTGGTTTGAGGTTGAGCAAACTCTGGAACATGTGTGGCTGTTCGGTGCCACTACACATGCTTTATATTACATACACTATATTATAAAATAGTATTGGGACACCTGCCTTTACACACACATGAACTTTAATGGCATCCCAGTCTTAGTCCGGAGGGTTCAATATTGAGTTGGCTCCGCCCTTTGCAGATATAACAGCTTCAATTCTTCTGGGAAGGCCGTCCACAAGGTTTAGGAGTGTGTCTATGGGAATGTTTCCAGAAGAGCATTTGTGAGGCCAGGCACTGATGTTGGACAAGAAGGCCTGGCTCGCAGTCTCCGCTCTAATTCATCCCAAAGATGTTCTATCGGGTTGAGGTCAGGAGTCTGTGCAGGCCAGTCAAGTTCCTCCACCCCAAACTTGCTCATCCATGTCTTTTATGGACTTTGCTTTGTGCACTGGTGAGCAGTCATGTTGGAACAGGAAAGGTCTGTTCCCAAACTGTTCCCACAAAGTTGGGAGCATGAAATTGTCCAAAATGTCTTGGTATGCTGACGCCTTAAGAGTTCCCTTCACTGGAACTAAGGGGCCAAGCCCAACCCCTGAAAAACAACTCCACCTCATAATCCCCCCTCCACCAAATGGATTGGACCAGTGCACAAAGCAATGTCCATAAAGACATGGATGAGCGAGTTTGAGGTGGAGGAACTTAATTGGCCTGCACAAAGTCCTGACCTCAACCTGATAGAACACCTTTGGAATAAATTAGAGTGGAGACTGCGAGCCTGGCCTTCTCGTCCAACATCAGTGCCTGACCTCAGAAATGCTCTTCTGGAAGAATGATCAAACATTCCCATAGACACACTCCTAAACCTTGTGGACAGCCTTCCCAGAAGAGTTGAAGCTGTTATAGCTGCAAAGGGTGGAGCCAACTCAATATTGAACCCTACGGACTAAGACTGGGATGCCATTAGAGTTCATGTGCGTGTTAAGGCAGGCGTCCCAATAGTTTTGGTAATATAGTGTATATTATATATATTTTATTAATTCTTCAAGATGTTTGGAACAACCTACCTGCTGAGTTCCTTCAAAAACTGTGTGAAGGTCTACCTAGAAGAGTTGATGCCGGTTTGAAGGCAAAGGGTGGTCACTCCAAATATTCATTTGATTTGGGTTTCTCTTCTCTTCATTCTCTTTCCATTTTGTTACTTAATAAAAATAAACTATTAACACTTCTATTTATGAAAGCTTTCTTCATTTACAGCAATAGCATCACACCTGCCTAAAACCTTTGCCCAGTTCTGTATATTGTTATAGGATTTGGAGGGATGTGAGAAGGTTTGTAGAATGTAAAGCCTCCTATGGTTACCATGGTCTCTGAATAATTGAAATGGAAGATTTTTTGGCAGCAGCTGAAAGGCGTCATTGGATACGTCTTCTCTGTTAAACAATGAATGCATACCGTCTCTCTCGGGGTGATTTGGAATCATTAGTGACCCCTCCCCCCACCCTCCTCCCTTCTGGACAGTATGATGTGCCAGGTATGTCATGATATGACTGGCCTGCAGCTTTCTACATTCCTTCATATTAATGACGCCGCTGCTGTCTCTTCGAGAATTTCACCGTCCAACCCGATTTCCAACTTCTGATGGCACTGAGCTATGACCTATATCTAATGTCACCAACCTTCCATATACAGCCCCAGACTGTACAACCACATCTACCAGGACCTATGTGAGGTACCTATACATGCACAGTACAGGTCCTCTTTACTGTGTGCAACAAAAACAAATTCCATCATTTACTAAACTACTTACCTCCATACCAACCACCTACATAATACAGCTCCTCTTTACTCTGTGTAATAAATCCAATTACCACCATTGAGAAGACTACTTACCTCCATACCATGCTCCAACACACCACAGGTCCTCTTTACGCTGTGTAATAAATCCAATTACCACCATTGATTAGACTACTTACCTCCACACCACCCTCCTACACTGTATAGGTCCTATTTACTTTGTGTAACAAATACAATTATCACTATTGATTGGACTACTTACCTCCTTGCCACCCTCAGCTCGGTACATGTCCTCTTTACGCTGTGTAATAAATACAATTATCACCACTGATTAGACTACTTACCTCCACACCACTCTCCTAAACCATACAGGCCCTATTTACTCCGTGTAATAAATACAATCACCACCATTGATTAGACTAGACTACTTACCCCCATACCACCCTCCTACACACTACAGGTCCTCTTTACGCTGTGTAATAAATCCAATTACCACCATTGATTAGACTACTTACCTCCACACTACCCTCCTACACTGTATAGGCCCTATTTACTTTGTGTAACAAATACAATTATCACTATTGATTAGACTACTTACCTCCACACCACCCTCCTACACAGTGTAGGTCCTTTATTACCCTGTGTATCCAATCCAATTACCACCATTGAGTAGACTACTTACCTCCATACCACCCTCCTACACACTACAGGTCCTCTTTACGCTGTGTAATAAATCCAATTACCACCATTGATTAGACTACTTACCTCCACACCACCCTCCTACACTGTATAGGCCCTATTTACTTTGTGTAACAAATACAATTATCACTATTGATTGGACTACTTACCTCCTTGCCACTCTCCTACACAGTGCAGGTCCTTTATTACCCTGTGTATCCAATCCAATTACCACCATTGAGTAGACTACTTACCTCCACACTACCCTCCTACACTGTATAGGCCCTATTTACTTTGTGTAACAAATACAATTATCACTATTGATTAGACTACTTACCTCCACACCACCCTCCTACACAGTGCAGGTCCTTTATTACCCTGTGTATCCAATCCAGTTACCACCATTGAGTAGACTACTTACCTCCATACCATGCTCCAGCACACCACATGTCCTCTTTACGCTGTGTAATAAATCCAATTACCACCATTGATTAGACTACTTACCTCCACACCACCCTCCTACGCTGTATAGGTCCTCTTTACTCTGTATAATAAATACAATTATCACCATTAATTAGACTACTTACCTCCATGCCAACCTCAGATCGGTAGAGGTCCTCTTTACTCTTTCACAAAAACAATTACCACCATTGATTAGACTACTTACCTCCATACCACCTCCTACACAGTACTGAGTTTCTATACTCTGTGTATTGAATCCATTTACCACCATTGATTAGACTACTTACCTCCATACAACCCTACAGCAAGAACCAAACCAGGTGAGACTTTTAACGTGCTACAGCAATCTGGGGACTCAACTACTGGTAAAATAATCACAATATGATTAGATACAATATTTAAAGATATAACAGAATTTACATATATAGTATACATGAAACTATTACTATAAGGACCAGGGGGTCTCCAAACTTTCTAAACAAAGAGCCAATTTATGGTCCTTCAGACTTTAGGAGGGCCAAACTGTGGGTATTGGAAGTAGAAAAGGTCCCGATATCTGTGTGAAAAACTGTGCCCCATCATTTGTGTTAGTGGGAGGAATTGAACCCATTTGTTGGTGCCATTGGGAGTAATTGTGTCTCGTTGTTGGGAGAAACTGTGCCCCATCATTGGTGCCAATGGGAGGAATTGTGTCCCATCATTGGGAGAAACTGTGCCCCATCATTGGTCTCATTGGGAGGAATTGTGTCCCATCATTGGGAGAAACTGTGCCCCATCATTGGTGCCAATGGGAGGAATTGTGTCCCATCATTGGGAGAAACTGTGCCCCACCATTGGTGCCAATGGGAGGAATTGTGTCCCATCATTGGGAGAAACTGTGCCCCATCATTGGTGTCAGTGGGAGGAATTGTGTCCCATCATTGGGAGAAACTGTGCCCCGTCATTGGTGTCATTGGGAGGAATTGTGTCCCATCATTGGGAGAAACTGTGCCCCATCATTGGTGTCATTGGGAGGAATTGTGTCCCATCATTGGGAGAAACTGTGCCCCATTATTTGTGTCATTGGGAGGAATTGTGTCCCATCATTGGGAGAAACTGTGCCCCATCATTGGTGTCATTGGGAGGAATTGTGTCCCATCATTGGGAGAAACTGTGCCCCATCATTGGTGTCATTGGGAGGAATTGTGTCCCATCATTGGGAGAAACTGTGCCCCATTATTGGAGTCATTGGGAGGAATCGCATCCCATCATTGGGAGAAACTGTGCCCCATCATTGGTGTCATTGGGAGGAATTGTGTCCCATCATTGGGAGAAACTGTGCCCCATCATTGGTCTCATTGGGAGGAATTGTGTCCCATCATTGGAAGAAACTGTGCCCCATCATTGGTGTCATTGGGAGGAATCGCATCCCATCATTGGGAGAAACTGTGCCCCGTCATTGGTGTCATTGGGAGGAATTGTGTCCCATCATTGGGAGAAACTGTGCCCCATTATTTGTGTCATTGGGAGGAATTGTGTCCCATCATTGGGAGAAACTGTGCCCCATCATTGGTGTCATTGGGAGGAATTGTGTCCCATCATTGGGAGAAACTGTGCCCCATCATTGGTGTCAGTGGGAGGAATTGTGTCCCATCATTGGGAGAAACTGTGCCCCATCATTGGTGTCATTGGGAGGAATCGCATCCCATCATTGGGAGAAACTGTGCCCCATTATTGGAGTCATTGGGAGGAATCGCATCCCATCATTGGGAGAAACTGTGCCCCGTCATTGGTGTCATTGGGAGGAATTGTGTCCCATCATTGGGAGAAACTGTGCCCCATTATTGGTGTCATTGGGAGGAATTGTGTCCCATCATTGGGAGAAACTGTGCCCCATCATTAGTGTCAGTGGGAGGAATTGTGTCCCATCATTGAGAGAAACTGTGCCCCATCATTGGTGTCATTGGGAGGAATTGTGTCCCATCATTGGGGGAAACTGTGCCCCATTATTGGTGTCATTGGGAGGAATCGTGTCCCATCATTGGGAAAAACTGTGCCCCATCATTGGTGTCATTGGGTGTAATTTTGTCCCGTCATTGGGAGAAACTGTGCCCCATCATTGGTGTCAGTGGGAGGAATCATGTCTCATTGTTGGTGTCATTTGGAGGAATAGTGCCCCATTGTTGGTGTCATTGGGAGGAATTGTGCCCCGTTGTTGGTGTCATTGGGAGGAATTGTGCCCCGTTGTTGGTGTCATTGGGAGGAATTGTGTCCCATTGTTGGTGTCATTTGGAGGAATTGTGCCCCATCATTGGTGTCAGTGGGGGAAATTATGCCCCATTATTGGTATCAGTGGAAGAAATAGTGCCTCAAGGGCCGGATAAAAGCAAGCGAAGGGCCACATCTGGCCCCTGGGCCACCGTTTGGAGACCACTGACATAGACCTTCTCCTTGTGCCTGTAACAAATGATGTCAAGCTCTCACTTGCTATCTGTGAGTACATACAGTATCCTGTCATAGGTCCAATCATTCTAGCACTGTAATGGGAATGAAGAACTTCAACGCGTTTCGTGGACAACCCACCAACTTCTTCAGGAGAGGTTTGAGGAAATAAAATTCTGTAATAAACTATTCAATCTTTTACTGCACCATCCTGGATCCTTCCTCATTGCCCTTTTTCCACCTATATTATGTATTTCTATTGTATGCAGGTATTTAAGATTTGTTCTTATCTCTGTGCCCCCCCCCCCCCCCTACTCTCGGCATTCATCTGGTTCATCATTTTCTTTAACCATTTATCTACCAAGGTAGGTTTATAAACGGCCTGGCCGACAAGTGGCCGGCTTTAAGAGCCAGCGAAGGACTTTCCTGAAGAAAGTGATCAGGGCGGCTCTAGAGCCACCCAATCACTTTTAGGGGGCTCTCGAAATGCACACCCCCAATGTCTCCATAAAGATTACCTGTCACCTGCCAGTGCTATTAAGGGGTGCTAATAACTTGAATCTCCTTGTCATAGCAATAAATTAATAAGAAAACAAAAAATGTTAAAAAAAATAAAATAAAATAAATGAAAAAAATTTTTAAAGCACCCCCGTACACACTTAATAACAAACGTGCAATGCAGGGAGAGAGCGTGTATGTAAACTTCAACTACATCACATGCCAATACCATGAATGCCGGAGTGAGGACAATCATTCTGAGGCCATCCATCATCATTGCCTGTAAACTGATAACCTGTAAAGGCTTTTAAAGTGTCACCTATGGGGAATTTTAAATACCGTAGTTTTGCGATTCCACAAGCGTGTGCAGTTTTAAGGTTTGACATTTTTGCTATCTATTTACTCAGCACAAAACCATCTGTTATATTTTACCCCACACAATTAGGTATAATATTGTGTTTGCTTGCACTGAAATTCGCTTTAGTGTATTTTTTTCCTGAAAATCCGCATTTAATAAATAACTGCGCAAATATCGTGCAACATTAAAAAAAACTCAACTGCCACCATTTTATTCTCCAGGGTCTCTTCTTTTGGTGGTATATTTGATCACCTCTGCGTTTTTTATTTTTTTGCACTATAAACAAAAGGAGACCGGCGATTTTGAAAACAAAGCAATATTTTTAGCTTTTTGCTATAATAAATATCCCCAAAAAATATATAAAAAAACAAACTTTTTCCACAGTTTAGGCCGATACGTATTCTTCTACATAGTTTTGGTAAAAAAAAAAAAAAAAAATCGCAATAAGCTTATATTGATTGGTTTACGCAAAAGTTATCGCGTCTACAAAATAGGGAATAGATTTATGGCATTTTTATTATAATTTTTTTTTTTTTTACTATTAAAGGCGGCAATCTGCGAATTTTTATCGGGACTGCGACATTATGGCGGACACATCGGACACTTTTGACACAATTTTGGGACCATTCACATTTCTACAGCGATCAGAGCTACAAATAGCCACTGATTACTGTATAAATGACACTGGCAGGGAAGGGGTTAAACACTAGGGGGCGATCAAGGGGTTAAGTGGGTTCCCTCAGTGTGTTCTAACTGTGGGGGGGGGATGGGCTCACCAGAACATGACAAAGACCACTGCTCCCAATGACTGGGAGCAGTAGATACCTGTCATGTTGCTAGGCAGAACGTGGAAATTCCTTGTTTACATAGGCGTCTCCCCGTTCTGCCTCTCCTCACCGTAATCGCAGCTTTCCCCGGAGGCACCCGATGACGAGGAGGGGCCTGGAGCACTAGCGGGGGACCCCAGGAGAAGAGGGGCTGCTCTGTGCAAAACCGTTACACAGAGCAGTTAAGTATAGACATGTTCGTTATTTTTTTATTTTTTTATTTTATGAAGCTTTAGTATCACTTTTCTGTTACTATTATTGTTATAAAGGTTTTTATATTGCCAACAGTTTACGCAGAGCTTTACAACATAAGGGCAGACAATACAATTACAGTACAATTTAATACAGGGGGGAATCAGAGGGCCCTGCTCCTTAGACCTTCCAATCTAAGAGGGAGGGTCAAGAGATAAAAGAGGTAATAAATGTGGGGGAGAAAATAAATGTACAGTTGTTAGGGGGAGGTAGGATAGGCCTTTCTGAAGAGATGGTTTTTCAGGAATCGTCTAAAAGATAGTTGGACAGATGGGGGGTAGGGAGTTACAGAGGATGGGAGAGGCTCTGGAGAAGTCCTGGAGGCGATCATGGGAGGAGGTGACGAGGTAGCTAGAGAGCAGGAGGTCTTGGGAGGAACGAAGAGAACAGTTTGGTTGATATTTTGAGACTAGGTTAGTGATGTGGGAGAGGGGAAGAGTTGTGGATGGCTTTGTAAGTTGTTAGTATTTTGAATGTAATTCGTTGGGTGAGTAGAAGCCAAGGGAGGGATTGACAGGGAGGAGTAGCAGACGCTGAGCGGTTTGTAAGGAGGATGAGCCTGGCAGCAGCATTCCTGATGGACTGAAGAGTGGACAGCCTATGTTAAGGTAAGCCAATGAGAAGGGAGATGGCCGGGGAGTGAATTAGGAGCTTTGTGGTTTCATTGATTAGGGAGGGCCATATCTTGGAGATGTTGCGGAGGTTGAGGCAGAACGCTTTGGACAGGCATAGGATTTGGGGCCGAAGGGATAGTCCAGGATTACACCTAGGACCTCGGCATGGGGGGTTGGGTTGATAGTTGAGCCGTTGATTTTGACGGAGAAGTCAGGGGAAGAGGCACGTGGAGGAGTTTGAAGAAGTGGTGTGACATCCAGACAGATATGTCTGATAGTAAACTAGTGATACGTAAGGAGACTGATGGGGTGAGCTGAGGGGTAGAGAGATAGATTTTGGTGCCATCAGCTTAGAAATGATATTAAAAACCTGGTTTGGTGGCTGTTTTCTTTGATATAAAGCGCTACTACTGGATACTAAGTATTACTTTCAGTGTTTTTTTTGTAACACACTTAACCTGGTGTGTTAGACGGGCTCTTGTTTTTTGGAAGAGGTCAAGGCAAAGAACAGAGGACCCATCTTAATCAATGGCTCCTTCAGGGCTAGCGCTACAATTATATGAGTTTTTCGAGTGTTAATGTTACGGGAACTTTTGAATAGAGCTGTCTAAATTTTACTCCTCTCCTCAGGGAGAGAAGTCTTGTCAAAGTCTGACTCCCAGCGGGTACAGTATGGAGCAGGGGTCTCCGGACTTTTAAAACAAAGGGCTGGTTTACTGTCCTTCAGACTTTAGGGGTCCGGACTGTGGCCATCGGGAGTACAAAACCCCTCATCATCGGTGTCTTCTGGCCCCATCGTTGGCGTCATTGGGAGGAATTGTGCGCCACCGTTGGCATCATTGGGAGGAATTGTGCGCCATCGTTGGCGTCATTGGGAGGAATTGTGCGCCATCGTTGGCGTCATTGGGAGGAATTGTGCGCCACCGTTGGCGTCATTGGGAGGAATTGTGCGCCACCGTTGGCGTCATTGGGAGGAATTGTGCGCCATTGTTGGCGTCACTGGGAGGAATTGTGCGCCATCGTTGGCGTCATTGGGAGGAATTGTGCACTATTGTTGGCGTCATTGGGAGGAATTGTGCACTATTGTTGGCGTCATTGGGAGGAATTGTGCGCCATCGTTGGCGTCATTGGGAGGAATTGTGCCCCATCATTGGCGTCATTGGGAGGAATTGTGCGCCATTGTTGGCGTCATTGGGAGGAATTGTGCACCATCATTGGCGTCATTGGGAGGAATTGTGCGCCATCGTTGGCGTCATTGGGAGGAATTGTGCGCTATCGTTGGCATCATTGGGAGGAATTGTGCGCCACCGTTGGCGTCATTGGGAGGAATTGTGCGCCATTGTTGGCGTCACTGGGAGGAATTGTGCGCCATCGTTGGCATCATTGGGAGGAATTGTGCGCCATCGTTGGCGTCATTGGGAGGAATTGTGCGCCATCGTTGGCGTCATTGGGAGGAATTGTGCGCCACCGTTGGCGTCATTGGGAGGAATTGTGCGCCATTGTTGGCGTCACTGGGAGGAATTGTGCGCCATCGTTGGCGTCATTGGGAGGAATTGTGCACTATTGTTGGCGTCATTGGGAGGAATTGTGCACTATTGTTGGCGTCATTGGGAGGAATTGTGCGCCATCGTTGGCGTCATTGGGAGGAATTGTGCCCCATCATTGGCGTCATTGGGAGGAATTGTGCGCCATCGTTGGCGTCATTGGGAGGAATTGTGCACCATCATTGGCGTCATTGGGAGGAATTGTGCGCCATCGTTGGCGTCATTGGGAGGAATTGTGCCCCATCATTGGCGTCATTGGGAGGAATTGTGCGCCATCGTTGGCGTCATTGGGAGGAATTGTGCACCATCATTGGCGTCATTGGGAGGAATTGTGCGCCATCGTTGGCGTCATTGGGAGGAATTGTGCGCTATCGTTGGCATCATTGGGAGGAATTGTGCGCCATTGTTGGCATCTTTGGGAGGAATTGAGCCCGTTCGTTGGCATCAATGGGAGGAAGTGTGCCCCATCGTTGGTGTCAGAGAATATAACAGCACCTCAAGGGCTAGATGAAAGCAAGTAAAGGGCCGTATCTGGCCCCTAGACCACAGTTTGGAGACCACTGGTATAGAGGGTTGCAAATGGCACTAATGGGCACACTGGTAGAGATGGTAGAGTTGATCATAGAAAGGCAACAGTAACTCAAATAACCACTCATTACACCCAAGGTATGCAGAATACCACCTCTGAACGCAGAACACATCCAACCCTGAAGCAGATTGGTTATAGCAGCAGAAGACCATCACCATCAATGCATTTTGTGGTGGCAAGTTGGCCACTTTAGGACTTCAAAGTGCAGCACTGAAGTAAATGCTCACAGCAGGTGGTTATAAGCGTCTCATACAGTATATGGTGTTATTGGAGCAAGCACTGGGTGTTTTTCATGTATGAAGACAATTTAAAGACACAGAATTTTCTTTTATGGACTTACTCACTGCTGCATAAACTCTTTATATGTCTATTTTAAACATGAATTATGTTCATCACATTGATACACTAATTTGACATTTTCAAAATTTAAACCTTCCAATAATTTGCAATTATATCTCTTTATTCAGGTTGTCTGATCCCCTATTGGTGTTCGGCAACCTTACAGATGTGAGTACAATACCCCACATCCTCCTTGATTGTCACTTATCATTTTTTTTAATCTATATTTTTTTTACTTTTCCATTGGAATACTCTATCCTGTGGCTTTTTGTCTTTTCTTTTTAGTTCTCCTTAGTGGAGTCATCCAAGTCCCGTATACAGTGCCTTCAAAAAGTATTCATACCCCATTAAATTTTCCACATTTTGTCATGTTACAGCCAAAAACGTAAATGTATTTTATTGGGATTTTATGTGATAGACCAACACAAAGTGGCTCATAATTGTGAAATGGAAGGAAAATGATAAATGGTTTTCAACATTTTTTACAAATAAATATGTGAAAAGTGTGGGGGGACATTTGTATTCAGCCCCAATTACTCTGATACCTCTAACTAAAATCTAGTGGAACCAATTGCCTTCAGAAGTCACCTGATTAGTAAATAGAGTCCACCTGTGTGTAATTTAACCTCAGTTTAAATACAGCTGTTCTGCGAAGCCCTCAGAGGTTTGTTAGAGAACCTTAGTGAACAAACAGCATCATGAAGGCCAAGGAACACACCAGACAGGTCAGGGATAAAGTTGTGGAGAAGTATAAAGCAGGGTTAGGTTATAAAAAAATCTCCCAAGCTTTGAACATCTCACAGAGCTCTGTTCAATCCATCATCGGAAAATGGAAAGAGTATGGCACACCTGCAAACCTACCAAGACATGGCCATCCACCTAAACTGACCGGCCGAGCAAGGAGAGCATTCATCAGAGAAGAGCCAAGAGGTCCATGGTAACTCTGGAGGAGCTGCAGAGATCCACAGCTCAGGTGGGAGAATCTGTCCACAGGACAACTATTAGTCGTGTTCTCCACAAATCTGCCCTTTATGGAAGAGTGACAAGAAGAAAGACATTGGTGAAAGAAAACCATTGTCAGGGCTGGCTCAGCCCTTCCTTCTCTGAGTTGGCCGCTCAGCTGTCGGCTAATTGCCAGCTCTCTTCTCTCTCCACAGTTAACCAGCTGTTGTGGATCTGCTCGTCAGTCCTGCCTACTTAAGACTTCCAGCTCTCTTCATTCCTGCCTTTGCCTTGGTCACTTCACAAGAAACCATCTCCTGCGTTCCTGTTTAAAGACTGGCTTTGCTGACATCCCTTTTGGCTCCTTATCCTGCTTGCTGTTCCTCCACTTGGATCCCTGAACTCTGGCCTGGCTGATTACCCGATCTGGTTACTGGACTCTGGCTATGCTTTGACTATGCTTACTCTATTTACCTTTTTATTTTTATTAATAAACAAGTGTGATTTAACTGTACTTTTGTCTCGGTCTGGTTCATGGTTTCTGACAGCCATAAGAAGTCCTGTTTGCAGTTTGTGAGAAGCCATGTGGGGGACACAGCAAACATGTGGAAGAAGGTGATCTGGTCACATGAGATCAAAATTCAACTTTATGGCCTAAAAGCAAAACGCTATGTGTGGTGGAAAACTAAGTCTGCACATCACCCTGAACACACCATCCCCACCGTCAAACATGGTGGTGGCAGCATCATGTGGTGGGGATGCTTTTCTTCAGCAGGGACAGGGAAGCTGGTCAGAGTTGATGGGAAGATGGATGGAGCCAAATACAGGACAATCTTAGAAGAAAACCTGTTAGAGTCTACAAAAGACTTGAGACTGGGGCGGAGGTTCACCTTCCAGCAGGACAACGACCCGAAACATACAGCCAGAGCTACAATGGAATGGTTTAGATCAAAGCATATTCATGTGTTAGAATGACCCAGTCACAGTCCAGACCTGAATTGAATTGAGAATTTGTGGCAAGACATGAAAATTGCTGTTCAGAGACACTCTCCATCCAATCTGACAGAGCTTGAGATATTTTGCAAAGAAGAATGGGCAAAAATGTCCCTCTCTAGATGTGCAAAGCTGGTAGAGACATCCCCAAAAAGACTTGTGGCTGTAATTGCAGAGAAAGGAGGTTCTACAAAGTATTGACTCAGGGGGGGGGCGCCATACAAATGTACCCCACACTTTTCACATATTTATTTGTAAAACAATTGGAAAACCATTTATCATTTTCCTTCCACTTCACAATTATGTGCCACTTTGTGTTGGTCTATCACATAAAATCCCAATAAAATACATTGTCACGGAACGTCCCACACTCCGCTTGAGTGCTTCCGTCGGTATACCACTTCCTTGTAGTCTGTATACAGATATCAGATGTTCCAACCGCTCTGAGCACAAAACAAGGCGACACTTGCTTCACTGCTACATGGACTATTATATTTAGAATCAAAATTACAAGACTTTATATGCCGTTGGAACCTCCTCTAACAATACAACTGTAACCTAATTAACATGAGCTAGTTTACTAAATCATTTACCCAGACTAGGTGACTATTCAATACACATTACCATAAACATCAACACAAGGTTAATTAGAACAAACAACAATGTGTGGAATACCCTTAGAACCTGTGGTAAGGCAGACTAGACTGTTCGTCTCCTAGCCAGTCCTGGAGGCCAATGTGATCAGCTCACTCAATTAACAGGTTGAGTTCAGAATCAAACAAACCAATAATAGTCTCTACAAAAAAATTATAATTATGGACCCCAAAAGGGGTGACGACCCCAGGGATTTTGTGGGTGGGAGGGAGGCAAAGAGTAGAAAAACATATAAAGGTGGAGGATAGCAAAATGTATAAAAATGTATAGCTTTATTCAAAATTGCACATATTGTAGAAATTTAAAAACAATAAAGTGTACAGACATTGCAAAATGATCCTCAACATACAGGTTGTACTAGTGAAGAACTCATACGTGTATGATACATATGGAAGAATCCAACATGTTTCGGAATATATGAAATGTAAATTCCTTCTTCAGGGATTTTTCCTGTGCAGTTATACAATTTAATCTGCAAATGTATAGAAGATAAAAAATATACTGAGAAACAAAGTACACAGATATTAAGCATCTATAGTTTGGTGGGCATACAGGAGTTGGTTGGGGGGCTTGGAAATACATGTAGCTGGTAAAATGGCACATCAAAAGGAAGTAAACTTACTTTACACCATTTACAGTTGTTTTATGAAGATCAAGGAGAATGCAATGTTCACAGTGTGGTGTTAGCAGTCTCGATCTCCCAAATTTCTGGGGTAGTGTAGAAGAAGATTGAAAACTCAAAACAACGTTTTTAGTCGTGTTGCCCCATATCAAAATTCATGGGTCACACCATTTGAAACAGGCAGAGTCATAGAATGCATCCGACCCGTGCGGTCCACAAGGAACGGCTAAGTGGATACGTATGCCAGAACCTATAGTATAAAGATAATGTATAGTCACATAAGCTATACTGATAATAAACTCTGATAGTTTGATCTATATATAAAAGTATGACCTACATGGGAAATTGGTAAAAACTGGATAGACTCAAAAAACATGCTACTACAGTCAAGGGAAGGGGAGAAAAAAGAAAAAAAGAAAAAAAGAAGAGAAAAAGAGAGGGTTTTGTAGAGTAAAATTGTAAGTCTATAAATATAGACCTATGCTCTGTTATGTCCATTGGTGTGGAGCCAACAGGCAGGTTTACTCATTATGGCAAACAGAGGGGCTCTCCCTATATAATATATAAAGCAATATACATTGTTTTTGGGGGCTATAGCAGTAAAAAATTGCCCATGAATTAAACATAAGAAGGCCATTTGTTAATAAATAAAGTTGGTTACACCCTTTCAAATATATATGGTTACTAAGACATAACGAAAATAAGGATAAAAAATAGCATGATAGCCAGTGCTTACTTTGTAGTTGAGAGTCTGCATACATCTGCTCCACCAGACACACAGAAGGTGTATGAGAGGAGATTGGTATGTTACCAGTTTATCAACCAGCTGATTGCGAGATGAAACCGCCCACAACTTTATTTATTAACAAATGGCCTTCTTATGTTTAATTCATGGCCATTTTTTTACTGCTAAAGCCCCCAAAAACAATGTATATTGCTTTATATATTATATAGGGCCTGAGAGCCCCTCTGTTTGCCATAATGAGTAAACCTGCCTGTTGACTCCACACCAATGGACATAACAGAGCATAGGTCTATATTTATAGACTTACAATTTTACTCTACAAAACCCTTTCTTTTTCTCTTCTTTTTCTCTTCTTTTTTTCTTTTTTCTCCCCTTCCCTTGACTGTAGTAGCATGTTTTTTGAGTCTATCCAGTTTTTACCAATTTCCCATGTAGGTCATACTTTTATATATAGATCAAACTATCAGAGTTTATTATCAGTATAGCTTATGTGACTATACATTATCTTTATACTGTAGACTGAAATCAAATTTGAATAGAAAAGATTGGAATATAATAGAAAATAATAGGACAGAATAGCATAGAAAAACAATAAAACAGAATAGAATAAAATATAATATATATATTATATTTTTTTCTATTCTGTTCTATTGTTTTTCTAGTCTATTCTTTTCTATTATTTTCTATTCTAATCTTTTCTATTAAAATTCAAATTCATTATATACGAAATTCGAATTTCAGAAGCCATCTTCTGAAACTCGAATTTCGTATAGAATGAATTCAAATTCGAGTAGAAAAGTTTAGAATAGAATAGAAAAGAATAGCACAGAAAAACAATGGAACAGAATAGAAAAAAATATTTTATATATATATATATATATATATATATATATATATATATATATATATATATATATATATATCATCTTCCGAAATTCAAATTTCATGTAGACTGAAATCAAATTTGAATAGAAAAGATTAGAATAGAAAATAATAGAACAGAATAGCATAGATAACAACAGAACAGAATAGAATAAAATATAATATATACTATATTTTATTCTATTCGGTTCTATTATTTTTCGAGTCTATTGTTTTCTATTATTTTCTATTCTAATCATTTCTATTCAAAACAGAAAAAAATATATATAATATTTTTTTCTGTTTTGAATAGAAAAGATTAGAATAGAAAATAATAGAAAAGTATAGACTAGAAAAACAATAGAACAGAATAGAATAAAATATAGTATATATATTATATTTTTTTCTATTCTGTTCCATTGTTTTTCTATGCTATTCTTTTCTATTCTATTCTAAACTTTTCTACTCAAATTTGAATTCATTCTATACGAAATTCGAATTTTGGAAGATGGCTTCTGAAATTCGAAATTCGTATAAAATGAATTTGAATTTGAATAGAAAAGATTAGAATAGAAAATAATAGAAAAGAATAGACTAGAAAAACAATAGAACAGAATAGAAAAAAAGAAAAATAGAAAAATAGAATAAAATATATATATTATTTTTTATTCTATTCTGTTCTATTGTTTTTCTATGCTATTCTTTTCTTTTCTTTTCTATTCTAAACTTTTCTACTCAAATTTGAATTCATTCTTTATGAAATTTTACGAACAGAATAAAAAAAAAAAAAAAATATATATATATATATTTCTATTCTCTTCTATTGTTTTTTCTATTCTAGTCTTTTCTATTAGAGTTCAATTTCATTCTATTTGTATATAACCATTTTCCGAAATTCGAATTTCGTACAGAATGAATTCGCATTCAAATAGAAAAGATTAGAATAAAATAGAAAATAATAGCATAGAAAAACAATAGACCAGCATAGAAAAAATATACTATATATATATATACATATAAAACATCTTCCAAAATTCAAATTTCGTATAGAATGAATTTGAATTCAAATAGAAAAGATTAGAATAGGATAGAAAAACAATAGAACAGAAAAAAATTATATATATTTATATATATATAAAACCATCTTCTGAAACTCGAATTTCGTATAGAATGAATTCAAATTAGAATACAAAAGTTTAGAATAGAATAGAAAAGAATAGCATAGAAAAACAATGGAACAGAATAGAAAAAAATATTACATATATATATATATATATATATATATATATATATATATATATATACCGTATTTATCGGCGTATAACACGCACCCCAAGTTTAGGAGGGAATTTTAAGAAAAAAACGTTTTAAGGAAAAAAAACTTACATTTAAATGCCCATCAATGCAGCCTTATCAGTGTCCATCTGCATGCTTGTCCAGTGACATTTGCAGCCTTGCAGTCATTTGCAGCCTTGGTGTCATTTGCAGCCTTGGTGTCATTTGCAGCCTTGCAGTCATTTGCAGCCTTGGTGTCATTTGCAGCCTTGCAGTCATTTGCAGCCTTGGTGTCATTTGCAGCCTTGCAGCTTTGTCAGTGCCCATCTGCAACTTTGTCTGTGTCCATTTGCAGCCTTGCCCAGGCTGCAGTTAAACTGCAGTGACCTGTCAGTGTCACTGCAGTTTGAAAATGGTGCCGCCGGCGCCGAAATACATAGCGGCGACTTGCGGCGTCTCTTCGGCCACTTTCGGCTCCACTCATAGTCCCGCCCGGGATGGGCGTGACTGTGAGCGGAGCGAGTGCCGCCCATATACAGATTAGATAGGTTCGGCTAGCTCCGCTCACAGTCACGCCCAGTCCCTGTGTCCATCATAGGGCGGGACTGGGCGTGTCTGTGAGTGGAGCTAGCCGAACCTAGCCGAGTACACTCGGCTATCTGTATATGGGCGGCGCTCGGCTCCGCTCACAGTCACGCCCATCCCGGGCGGGACTACGAGTGGAGCCGAAAGTGGCCGAAGAGACGCCGCAAGTCACGGCTATGTATTTCGGCGCCGGCGGCGCCATTTTCAAACTTGGCCGGCGATCGCTCCGCTCACGGTCAGCGGGGGATCGCAGGGGATCGGCGTATAACACGCACCCGCGATTTTCCCCTGATTTTAAGGGGAAAAAGTGTGTGTTATAGGCCGATAAATACGGTATATATATATATATATATATATATATATATATACATATGTAAAACAAAAACATCTTCTGAAATTTGAATTTCATATAGACTGAAATCAAATTTGAATAGAAAAGATTAGAATAGAATAGAAAATGATAGAAAAGAATAGCATAGAAAAACAATAGAACAGAATAGAAAAATATTTTATTCTGTTCTATTGTTTTTCTAGTCTATTATTTTCTACTATTTTGTATTCTAATCTTTTCTATTCAAATTTGAATTCATTCTATATGAAATTCGAACTTCAGAAGCCATGTTCCGAAATTCGAATTTCGTATAGAATGAATTCGAATTTGAATAGAAAAGACTTATAGAATAGAAAATAATAGAAAAGAAAAGCATAAAAAAACAATAGAACAGAATAATTAAAAAATATTATCTATCTATCTATCTATCTATCTATCTATCTATCTATCTATCTATCTATCTATCTATCTATCTTATTGTATTTTTTAGAAAATCTTTTCTATTTTTTTCGAATTCGATTCGAATTTGTTTTCTAATTTGAATCAAATTGTTTCCGAATTCAATCTTTTTTCGGATTCGTTTGAATTCGTTACTTTTGCAATTCGGGAATTCGGATGCATACGAATTTCCGAATAATGAAAAATTGAGCCGCATTTCGATTCGGAACTAAACGGGATGCACACGTCTAGTCATTGGTTGACACAGTCAGTGACAGATCACACCGCTACGTGGCCCCACAGCCAGGCGAGAGGCACATTCTGGGAGCGGGCCAAATTACGTCCTCCCAGAACAACAGTAGTCCCGCACGGCCTATACCAAAATGACGGCTTGGCGGGAGCACTCATTCTGCTGATTGGTCACAGTGATCACTTAGTACAGACAGGGCCAATCACAGCCCAATCTGTACCATGTGATTAGCTTTGGCTAATCAGAGATAATCACAACAAAAGACACTGAATGAACTAGTTTCATTCAGTAAAAATGGTTGCCTATAGCAATTAAATTCTCTGGTATAAGCAATTGTAATGTGTAAAAAAAGAAAAAAAATCCTGATCACTTCCCCAGAGTAGTACAGTGTTACTATGGTAACACTGTATTGCTGTTGCTCTGGTCACAGTGTTAGAAAAAAAATCGTAAAAAATAAAAGTAATAGAAAAGGAAAAAAATATTTCGATTTTATTTTACATACTGTCACCAGTCAGTGTCCCTGATCACCGCCAGTTATGTGATGACACTGTACTACACGGGTGACAGTATGTAAAAATTAAATTAAATTTCCAAAAAATTGTGACAAAAAATTACAACTTCAAAAAACCCGCTATGCCTCTTACTAAATACCTTGGAATGTCTACTTTCCAAAAAGGGGTCATTTGAGGGGTATTTGTACTGTTGTGGAATTTTCAGGTATCAAGAAATAAGATCGTCCGTCAGTACATCAGGATTGATACATTTTCAGAAATATATCCCATGTCACTCCCTCACTGTGCTTCGCTAGGAAGGGACCGCTCTGTTAAGCAGCCACTATTCAACACATGGATTTTCCCATTTACAACTCATTGACCAGTATATTGAGGGCTCAAGAATCAGTCGGCTGGGGTTTCTCCTGGCCCACCCTCCAATCACTTTGGGAGGATGGTCGGTGCCCTGCCTCAACCCCGGTTGAGACGGTTATATCTCACACCCTAACAGATCCCATTGCTGGCGACTCTTCTTGACTTTTGGGCTATTTTTTAAATTATGCATCCCACCCCTGATGACTGGCAAGAAGCCAAGAAACGCGTCTGGTTCGCAAACTATGGATGCCCTATCAAGCCTAAATCATATCCCTGACATTTATCAATTTTTTATCGAGTTTTCTCAGTTCATGCGATTTTGTGATTTTGATTGGCGATTTTAATTCATGTATTTCTGTTATGAATTGCATATATGTATGTCCATTGATTTGTTTACACTACTGAGTCTTCAATGATTGTTACTGCTAAATATGCTTATATATCAATTCATGCGACTATGTCTGTATCTATTCTACTTTATTGGTACTGTATGCATCAAAATCATGGACTTGACTATAAATTAAATCCAATCATTTTACCTACTCACATGTATTCATTATTATACTTTCAATTGACATGCTTCATTTAAAGTCCCACTTGCCCCTCTCTTTTTCTTTTAAATATATCCCATAGTTTGTGAACTTTCCTACAGACTAAATAATCTACACTGATTTGGATTATTTTCTCCAAAGAAATGGGGCAGAATACATTTTAAACCGGAAAATAGGCCTGGGCAGGAAGGGGGTAAAAGGGCCCGGTATTGAAGTGGTTAAAATAGTTCCATTCTGTTGCTTTGCAGCCTGAAATAAAGACAGAAACTGTTTTTGTTTTCCCCAGCTGTATTTACTGCAACTTTTTTCAACATGTCAGAAATAAAAACTTGGAAAGAGCTTTTCTGGAGGAAGTAGGAAGTTCCAGAGAAAGGGAGGGACTCTGGAGAAGTCTTGGAAGTGAACATGGGTGGGGGTGATATAGAAGCCAGAGATCAGGAGGTTTTAGGAGGAGCGGAGAGGACGATTTGAGATGAGATTGGTGATGTAGTTCGGGGCAGAAGACCTTTGTATGTTGTTGTTAGTATTTTTTGGGGAGTTTGTTGAGTGGAAGCCAGTGGAGGGATTGGCAGAGTGGGTTGGCGGATACAGTTTCTGCAAAGATAGAAAAAGGTAGCCCGGCCGCTGCATACCTCCCCCGGCCTAAGTGGTAAGCAGATAAAAGCAAGTAAAATCAGCCTCAGCTCGATTCATCCAGACCAAGGCCTCCAACATGTTTCGCCCCACCTCTGGGCGATCTCCATTATTTAGCCCCGGGGGTGAGGCGAAACACGTTGGAGACCTGGTCTGGTTGAATCAAGCTGGGTGAGGTGTGAGGCGGCCGGGCTACCTCTTTTTTTATTTTTGCCGCATGCTCTGGGTCTGGACAGACTATTCCTCAGCCCCCACCCTCACTGGTCAGGGGTGTCCAACTCACCGGACCTCGACAACCTTAGCGGAGACCCTTAGGCATTTATCATGGATACATTTTCTTCTAGGGTTTAGATACTTTTTTTAGAACTTTAACTCAGCAAGGTTGAAGAATGAATTTCTTGATATACAGCTGACCAGCAGAAGAAGAATCTACAAACTGCACTATAGACACGGAATAACAGTAAAATGTACGAATGTCACCTCAGTAGGTGTTACAAAAAAATGAAAAAAAAATGTGACTTTGTAATTTTCCTTCACAGTCACCTGTGACACTAAATCTGATTTTCTCAGATTCATATTTGGAATTCCTGTGTTTCTTACATAGAGAACTTTTATGTCAACTCGAAGAAGTAAGAATTAATCTGCATGAATCTGGGCTGACCAGTGTCGTGTCTGCAGGCTGCAAAGGCCATTTTTGCTATACGCACTGCAGTCCTAGAACCTGCCCAACCACATAACTGCTAATAGTAACGTTGCTCCAGATTGGCTAACCTCGCTGCGCCCCTCCCAGGAGAAAATCTTAAAATCTCAGGGAATGGGACATTAGGGGACCATTACAACGAGTTGCAGTGCTGGATGGCAAGGTAGGAGGAGGCTGTGCCTCATATTTATTGATGCTTACTGAACATTTTGCAGATGAATGGTGTTTCAGTCTTCATGGGAACTTCCCTGGCAGTATAGATGGGTCAGCCAAAGCTGTCAGATTGAGATTGGACCAAGAACACTATAAAGGGTCATTGATCTTCTACAACAAATGAGATGAGATCAGGTTTGCAGTAGACCAGGATTTAACCAAGTTATCATAGTTGAGTTACCAAATCCTCCCATTTATTTCAGGGCCCATTCACACATAATACATCCATTGCCTCGCGTTTCCACTTGTGTTGCATCAAGGTTACCCATTCAATATAAATGGGCTGCCAACACATCAGAAGGGATAAAAATACACAGAGGAACCATTTTCAGCAATGTAGAGCACCCGGCACCAATGGATTGAGTGTTGTGGTGTGCTACGGCGCATCTTGTGTTTCACTCTACTGTATGAAACAATGGGGTGCAATTCACAATGAATAGCACCACACCACACATAGAGCAATGTCATATGTTGGGGCAATGCACATTCTAGCGTGAGTTTTTTTCGTGCGTGGATGAGCTTTTACATTCTTGTGGCTGACCAACTCATGGAGAGACTCAGGGGCCAATCTTATTAAAGGTTTAGTAAACCCCGAAGTTTTGGGGGGGGATGTATAGAATGTGGAAAGTTTAGAACTCCTGCCAGGTTCTTGTTATTGTCTATGGGCCTAAAGGGGAGATTCACCCTCTTTTTATGTCTTGATGGCCATTGTCAACTAGACACAAAGTGATGAGAAATCCAAAATTGGAGCTGTCATAGGAACAGGAGATAAGGATACATCTTCCAATGGGGACACCAGTTCTGGTGAAAGCTGTCTGAGCCTGGATTTACACTTGAGTGGTTTTGTGTAATTTTGAAATGTTCTTTTTGTATCATGCCCTTGAGTTTTTTTTCTGTTTTTAGCCAATGTAAAGCTAAGTACTAGGGGAACAGACAGTTGTTAGGCTTAAAATAGCAGAAAAAAACGCATATTGCACAAGTATTTCATTAGGGGGAGAAAAATGCGTGATAATGCCCCACTGAAGCTACTCTGCTTTTCCTGAGCGTTGAGAGAGTATCTTGGAAATCTGGTGTTGAGTGTTCAAGGATTTCTCCTTTGTATCCAAGTCCTCCATTGATACATTAGAAATGAGTGTTGTCAGTCACCTAGGACAGGAAGTATGTTACTGGCAAGATCACCAGGTGGCAATAAAGGGGAAGAAAATAGGAAAACTAATGCAGCCACCATATCTGGTAAGGTGCAATATATTATATTATTATTAAATTGGGTTTATAGGGCTCATGCACACTGCAGCTTAAAAAAGTTTAGTGACGGGAGAATTTAGAGGCAGAAGTAAAACCCTCCAAAGTCACCTTCTGTGGAGCAGTTTTTGAGTTAAAAAATACACAAATGCTCATAAACACTCATGAATGCACTTAAATGCATGTAGACACTTGAAAACGCACGTTATAATAGGGCGTACACACGGTCGGACTTTGTTCGGACATTCCGACAACAAAATCCTAGGATTTTTTCCGACGGATGTTGGCTCAAACTTGTCTTGCATACACACGGTCACACAAAGTTGGCGGAAAATCCGATCGTTCTAATCGTGGTGACGTAAAACACGTACGTCGGGACTATAAACGGGGCAGTGGCCAATAGCTTTCACCTCTTTATTTATTCTGAGCATGCGTGGCACTTTGTCCGTCGGATTTGTGTACGCACGATCGGAATTTCCGACAACGGATTTTGTTGTCGGAAAATTTTTTCTCCTGCTCTCCAACTTTGTGTGTCAGAAAATCCGATGGAAAATGTCCGATGGAGCCTACACACGGTCGGAATTTCTGACAACAAGGTCCTATCACACATTTTCCGTCGGAAAATCCAAACGTGTGTACGGGGCATAAGTGTTCAGGGTTTTTGTTTTTTCATGTACAGTGGTCAGAGACCACTGTATTTTCATTGGATACATTCGATAAATATATACACTAAATTACCAAAAGTATTGGGATGCCTGCCTTTACATGCAGATAAACGTTCAAAGAATACTCCTTACATTGGTGATCAGTGGGAAGAATGTTCCTTACATTGGTGATCAGTGAGAAGAATGTCCCTTACATTGGTAGTCAGTGGGAAGAATGTTCCTTAAATTGGTGATCAGTGAGAAGAATGTTCCTTACATTGGTGATCAGTGGGAAGAATGTTCCTTACATTGGTGATCAGTGAGAAGAATGTTCCTTACATTGGTGATCAGTGAGAAGAATGTTCCTTACATTGGTGATCAGTGGGAAGAATGTTCCTTATATTGGTGATCAGTGGGAAGAATGTTCCTTACATTGGTGATCAGTGGGAAGAATGTTCCTTACATTGGTGATCAGTGAGAAGAATGTTCCTTACATTGGTGATCAGTGAGAAGAATGTTCCTTACATTGGTGATCAGTGAGAAGAATGTCCCTTACATTGGTGATCAGTGAGAAGAATGTTCCTTACATTGGTGATCAGTGAGAAGAATGTCCCTTACATTGGTGATCAGTGAGAAGAATGTTCCTTACATTGGTGATCAGTGAGAAGAATGTTCCTTACATTGGTGATCGGTGGGAAGAATGTTCCTTACATTGGTGATCAGTGAGAAGAATGTTCCTTACATTGGTGATCAGTGAGAAGAATGTTCCTTACATTGGTGATCAGTGAGAAGAATGTCCCTTACATTGGTGATCAGTGAGAAGAATGTTCCTTACATTGGTGATCAGTGAGAAGAATGTTCCTTACATTGGTGATCAGTGAGAAGAATGTTCCTTACATTGGTGATCAGTGAGAAGAATGTTCCTTACATTGGTGATCAGTGAGAAGAATGTCCCTTACATTGGTGGTCATTGAGAAGAATGTTCCTTACATTGGTGATCAGTGAGAAGAATGTTCCTTACATTGGTGATTAGTGAGAAGAATGTTCTTTACATTGGTGATCAGTGAGAAGAATGTTCCTTACATTGGTGATCAGTGAGAAGAATGTTCCTTACATTGGTGATCAGTGGGAAGAATGTTCCTTACATTGGTGGTCAGTGAGAAGAATATTCCTTACATTGGTGATCAGTGAGAAGAATGCTCCTTACATTGGTAGTCAATAGGAAGAATGTTCCTTACATTGGTGATCAGTGGGAAGAATGTTCCTTACATTGGTAATCAGTGAGAAGAATATTCCTTACATTGGTGATCAGTGGGAAGAATGTGCCTTACATTGGTGATCAGTGAGAAGAATGCTCCTTACATTGGTGATCAGTGAGAAGAATGTTCCTTACATTGGTGATCAGTGAGAAGAATTTTCCTTAAATTGGAGATCAGTGGGAAGAATGTTCCTTACATTGGTGATCAGTGAGAAGAATGTTCCTTACATTGGTGATCAGTGGGAAGAATGTTCCTTACATTGGTGATCAGTGGGAAGAATGTCCCTTATATTGGTAATCAGTGGAAAGAATTACAACCCACCCTCCCCATCCCCAACCAGAAGCAACCCCTACAAACAGCTAAAAAGAGCTACCAAGAGGTGATTTACCTAGAAATATGCAGGCACCATCAGGTGGAAGGTCAATCAACCACAGACCAAAGATCCCCCAACAATGTCTAGATGAACTGTAGGGTTTCATAGACCCCTGGTTGACAAAGGTTGCAGTAAAATGAATGATGTTGTTGGAGATGTCACGTGACATGCAACAGGTTGTTTACAATCTGGCCTCAAGTTCTGTAAGGTTCTTCTCCTCGATCTCCACTTCTCCCAACGTAAATACTTGCATAGGGCCCCCAGAATGACTCCTCCTCGGTGTCCCTGATTTTTATGTATTTATATCATTGTTGCTATAGAGGAACATTTTCCCTGCTGGGGGCTATTCTCATATTCTGCATAGAAACCTAATCTGGTGTGTGTCACACAAGAGAATGAGCAGAACACCTTGCCCTGGGGCTTCATTCCGGCTCTGGGATGGGTGCATGGCAGAGTGACCGGCCAGGTACATAGCCCCCCGGTGATCTCAGAATAGGTGTCACCTGAGCAGGTACAATCTTACCCGCAGGCTCAGCCACTAATATTACAGATGCTCCCAATCATATCTGATTTTACCCTCAACGATTTTATGACATGTAAACAAAAGGATAAAAAGGATTAAAAAATATTCTAGAGCAACCGGTATGCTATATTGTTATTACTATATAAGAACTCCCTGTGACAGGCCACCAGGACATTTCACATATTTTAAGCTGGGTGGTACTCCAGCTATTGTGGTGCAGCTCTGCATAGAAACCAATCAGCTTCCAGATTTTATTGTAAAAGCATAATTGAACAAGCTGAAGTTAGAAGCTGATTGGCTACCATGCACAGCTCCACCAGATGTTGCACTCTCCAATTTTAGTAAATCAAAACCCGGTATCTCTGATTTGGCCAATTCAAAAACTAAATATCTGTAATAATATGGATTGAAATATTTCTCCTGCTCTCCTGCTCTCATGTCATGTCAACATTGAAAATTGTCATAACGCTCAGTGTTGCACCCACCCCTCATAACCAGTTCCAGACCGGGCGCCGCAGTTACACTGCGGCAGAATGGCTCCCCTGGGCGAGCCGCCGTAACTGTACATCGGCCCTTTAAGACGCTGTAGGAGGCACGTGCCCGCCGGCAGCGTGAGCCCGGTGCCGATGCGAGTTCCCGGAAGGCGCGATGACCGCCAGGCATCACAAATCCCTGTTCTCTCAGGGGAGAGGAGACAGATTGTGTGTACCTACTAAGTAGGAATACCGATCTCTCTCTCCTCCCCTAGTCAGTCCCATCACCCCTACAGTTAGAACACACACAGGGAACACAGGTAACCCCTTGATCGCCCCCCAAGTGCTAACCCCTTCCCTGCCAGTGACATTTATACAGTAATCAGTGCATTTTTATAGCATTGATCGCTGTATAACAATCAATGGTCCCAAAAATGTGTCAAAAGTGTCCAATTTGCCCGCCGCAATGTCTTAGTCCCGTCGCCATTACTAGTAAAAAAAAATAATAAATAAAAATGCCATAAATCTATCCCCTATTTGTAGACGCTATAACTTTTGCGCAAACCAATCAATATACGCTTATTGTGATTTTTTTACCAAAAATATGTGGAAGAATACGTATTGGCCTAAACTGAGGAAGAAATTTGTTTTTTAAATTTGGGATATCTATTATAGCAAAAAGTAAAAGATATTGGGGGTTATTTACGAAAGGCAAATACACTTTGCACTACAAGTACACTTGAAAGCACAGTCGCTAAAGATCCGAGGGGAAGATCTAAAATGAGGGGAAGCTCTGCTGATTTTATCATCCAGTCATGTGCAAGCTAAAATTATGTTTTTTATTTTCCTTGCATGTCCCCCTCAGATCTACAGCGACTGCACTTCCAGTGCACTTTCAAGTGCACTGGTAGTGCAAAGTGGACTTGCCTTTCGTAAATAACCCCTATTGTGTTTTTTTCAAAATTGTCGCTCTTCTTTTGTTTAAAGCGCAAAAAATAAAACCCGCAGAGGTGATCAAATACCACCCAAAAGAAAGCTCTATTTGTGGGCAGAGGTGTCTAGGACCTGTGAAAAAACAGATCACCTCAAGATTGGGAGCTGACCAGCAATAGGGCTACCCCATCCAGATCTTCCATAACCCAAAGCACAATAAATGTGAATTACCTTAAGCAGGTGTCCATCTCACTAGCTTACCATCATCCAAGCCCTTTACACCCTGATATATAATGTAGAACCATCCTTGGCCTTTTTCACATAGGCCTAGCTGTTGACTCACAATTCATGGTGGATTGCTTTGTCAGCAACAGCTGGCCTATAGTTAGCAGGCGATTGGAAGGGGACATTCTGCCTCACACTGAATTCCCTCTTCACCATGCCAAAACCATGTCCATTGTATGCTGTTGCCTCGCAGTTGCGCCATAGCCCCATTCACTTCTATGGAGCTTGGTGGTATGGCCTTCTGACCAATGACTGGCTGTGGCGCTGTGTATGGGGCTGTCTGGTGGCTATTGCCTGGTTTTAACAGTAGACCAAGGCAAATTAAAAGTGCTCCTCAACTGCCTGGTTTTGCTGTCTGACAGAACCCATGTGATTGGTGCCTATATCTTTTGTTGAACGCTGGGGGGAACTTTTCATTGTCTAACCTTTGATTGGTTTTCTCTACAGAGAACATGGACAAGATGATGATGAACTGTCTGCTGGGCCTTGTGTGCTTGACTTTTTGTCTTCATTTAACCCAGGCACAAAGTAAGTAACACACCTTCATGTCCCCATAATCCAGAGACATTCCTAGTGTGTAATGCTGTGGTGCCTATATAATGGAGCAGTCAGTGTATTTTCACGTATGGCCAGCAGTGACTGTCAAGAACCAGCCTGGCCAATAGAATATCCACCCCAAGAAAATACGGCCAGGGGTGTCTGCCATGATCCTCAATGAAATTGGCCTACAGAAGTTATCACATGTAGTCATCTTTAGACATGGAGGGAAGATAGAAGTCGTAGAATAAAGATAGATAAAGATAAATAAAGATAGTTACATTTTTTGCCACATCAAACTAATCAATTCTTTCTTTTTTTCTTTACAGCTCTTTCATCATGTAAGTATCTTCTATGGATCTTTGTTGTAATGTGTGAGTCCTCCAGACAGACCCAGCTGCTTGTGGTGTCTTCCTCTAGAGATGGTGGATTGTTGTACAGTATACCGCTCCATAAAAATTCTTTACAGAACCAGCTATTAGGGCAAAAGTCTAAATTGGGTCATATCACCACCAGTATCTGGCCACTACCAATATTTATTTTTAATGGTAGAAATGGACCTCATGCTGGGGAAGATCTCAAAAATACATGTGCACCTTAGCATTATATCAGAGGAGAGGAAATGGAGTTCAGCATCAACAGTGGCTTAAGAAAGTTCCATAGAAAGTGGAGAACATTCAGGGAGAAGAAAAGCTGGGAGAATTTATGGGGTTGATTTACTAAAGGTTGTGTGCTCTGCAGGTGCTAAGTATAGAAGAGCACTCTACCCTTTTCTACCTTTTTAAAATGGAGGAACCCTTGAAATAACCTTTTGTCTTCACGTAACCCTTGCTAATAATTATATTTACAGCTCACAATACAATAGTGTGATGATCAGTGTGAACAATGCTCCTTACATTTGTGGTCACTGGGAAAAATCCCCCCCCCCCTTAAGCCCTGTACACATGGGCCGAATATCGGGGCACAATCAGCCTGTGTGTATGGCAGCCGGTCCAACAGAAGCCGGCCTTACATGCGGCTTCTGTTGAAGGAGTATGACCGAAAAACGTCTGCTGATCTGCATATGATCAGTGCTCTTAGTCAATGGCTGAGAGCACTGACCAGTATGTTCTGGCAGTGGGGGCATCCCCCCTGTCAGAACACAATAGCTCAGCGAGGGAGTTCATTGCACTAACATCGGATTGTTATTACAGGATCTCCTCCCGAGTTCTTACGTTTTTTTTTGTTCAACTCGCTGGGTAAAACCAAAAAAAAAAAAAAACCTCACAGTGGGGTTGATTTACTAGTGCAGCTGCCCTAGAGCTTAGTAAATAAGGTAAAGATCCCCTTTGCAAAGAATACCCAATCACATGCAAGGACAATAAAAAAAAAAAACTGCATTTTTGCTTGCACTTGATTGGATGATGAAAGTCAGCAGAGCTTCTGCTCATTTACCAAGCTCTGGAGCAAGTGATCCTGCAGAGTGCACAGTTTATTTGCCTTTAGAAAAATAAACTCCAGGGTGTACTGGGCTTAACAAATAGATTAAAAGATCATTGGTGTCAGTGGTTACTTATCTGAGAGGCAGAAATCGCTTTTTGCTCAAGGAACCCCTTTCAACCTCTCGAGGAACCCTGGTTGAGAAACCCTGCTCTACTTTATCGAGAAAAATAATGATCAAAGTAAATGTAAACTATATGGCATTAAAGTTGAACTTTAGTTATGGCAATTTTTATATAGTTACATCGGTCCAGCTTGGACCAACGTAAGCATGTATATGCCATACCTGTGGGATCCCCATGGAAGCTGGAAATCAGTGTAGTAGTCAATGCTACTACAGTCATCTCCAATACCTTGAAGGTCCCGTGCCCCTACTCTACTAAATACTCTACTACTCTACTTTTATATCCTGGTGCCAACATGGCAGCATACATGTAGTAGTAGTAGTAGCACCACCTACTTCCACCCACAGGATCGGTGCATAGTTATAAACTGTTGATGCCCACATAGCAGCCAATTTCCTCTAAAATGCTAGTAGTGAATTGGGTGTGCTCGGTATGCTCCCATGCAATGGCGGCAGGAAAGGAAAATACGAGTAAGCTTGATGCAATGTTCTGTTTTCCTGGCGCCAACATGGCAACGTATATGTAGTAGACCAATAACTAGCTACCAGAGAGAGGAAACTCAAGCAAATTAAGGATTTTGAAAGCTCCAGCCTACCAGCCATAATCAGCTATGCGCATGGATGCTCAACCTGTGGCCCTCCAGCTGTTTCAGAACTACAAGTCCCATCGTGCCTCTGCCTTTGGGAGTCATGCTTGTAACTGTCAGCCTTGCAATGCCTCATGGGACTTGTAGTTCAGGAACAGCTGGAGGGCAACAGGTTGAGCACCCATGAGCTATGGTGAAGACTGCTGAGCCTAAAAGTAGTGTTAAACTACAGGTATGCTGCCATGTTAGCACCAGGAAAATGGAAAATTGTATTGTACTCACCCATAATTTTCCATTCTTTGCACCAAAGCATTGCAGTATACTCAGCCCACCCAGTCCATTCTTAACATTTTACAGGGAATGGGGTGTTGTATGGGCGCCAAAACTTTACAGCTATGCACTGGTCGTATGGGCGGATATAGACTGGGCTACTACCACAAGTAAGACAAGGAGAGGGGCGCCTCTGAATAAATAGTACACACTTTAATTAAAAAAAGCAATATCAACTCACATAGGAAAAGGTAATGTTGCACATGGGTGAGCTGGATACCCTCCAGGAGAAGGGTCAGGGTGGACGATCGAGTCATGGTGAGGTCCACTTCTCACTAGTTGTAGTGGAAATCCTGCTAGTCCTTTTTGTCCTCACTGGTAACCGCTGAAGCGGTCAGACACCGCAACGGCCGTTTTCCACCCTTCAGCAGTTACCAGTGAGGACTAGCAGTGATGAGCGCCCTGGCTCTGACAGTTCACCATGTCTATACCCTTGGATATCTGATGTCCCAGCAGGATTTCCACTACAACTAGTGAGGAGTGGACCTTACCGTGACTCGATCATCCATCCTGATCCTGGACGGTATCCAGCTCACCCATATGCAACATTACCTTCTCCTATGTGAGTTGATATTGCTTTTTTTAATTAAAGTGTTTACTATGTATTCAGAGGCGCCACTCTCCTTGTCTTTCTCAGCTCTACTGGATTTTGGCTTCTGGTCTATAACGGTGGCAGCCCTGACTCGCAGACCCACTACCCATCACATACCTATTGTTGGACTTTATGGATTTTATGTGGTCACCTCTGATGTACTAGTGTGTTGTGCCTTTTACTTGTATTTATTACTACCACAAGTATGCTGCCATGCTGGTGCCAGAAAAATGGAAAATCATACTCAATCATATCATAAAGTCTTTCTAGACCTTTTCAACACAGAGGGAAGCTTGAAATAACTTTCTGGTCTCAGGGAACCCCTGCCAAAAAATGACTACAGTATATCTACAACTCATGATACATTGGTGTAATGGTTGGTGGGAAGAATGTTCCTTACACTTGTGGTCATTGAGAAGAATTTCCTCCCCACAGGTAGCTAAAAAGATCAATGGTAGCAGTGGGAACTTAACCCAGAGGCAGAAATTGCTTATTGCTCAAGGAATCCCTAGCAACCTCTGGAGGAGCCGTAGGTTTGAGGATGAGAAACCCTTATATTATGTATCATACTTAACCTAATTTTTCTTTCCGGGTGCCAATCCACGGCAGCATACTGAGCCCACCCAGTTCACCCCTTGAGTTTTACAAGCAATTGGGCTGTTTTGTGGACTTCAACACTTTATAGCTATGAACTGGTCCAATAGGTTGAAGTAGACCAGGCTACAATCACACGTATGCTGCCATGGATTGATGCCAAGAAAAGAAAATTTGCGGGTAAGTATAATACAATTTTTTTTATTTTCTGCTGAGACCATTAGTAGTGTTGAACCACGTGTATGCTGCCATGTTGGCACCAGGAAAATAGAAAATTGTATCATGCTTACCCATAATTTTCCTTTCCTGGCACCAATGCCCACTCAGTTGTTTCCCAGCATTTTAAAGCAAATGGGATGTTGTGTGGGCATCAACACTTTATAGTTATGCATTGGTCCTGTAGGTGGCTACAACCACAAGTATGCTGTCATGTTGGCACTAGGAAAAGAAACAAATTGGGTAAGTATGATACGATTTTCGATTTTCTGTTTGTGGTGCTATTGGTGAGTTCCCTATCACTTCCTGTCTTTATTAGCAGGACAAGAATTGAGGGTAAATCACCTTACCAAACCCTGAATAGCAGTAAAAACCCAACAGAAGTTGTAACCTTTGGCCACCCTACCCAAAACTAAAAAATTGGTTTTACCTGGACAAACACTATAATGAAAGTGAACAATTATGTCTTGAGTGAATGTTTTCTGCTACAATTAGGAAGGTATTCAGTTAGGGTTGTTGTTGTGGTCAGTGGTCTCCTCCATGTCATCTATCAATTCATAATTTTCTCTTTTAAACAGATGCCAGAACATGCGGTGACTGTAACACGACATCAAGGGCCAACTGTGAACTCAGTCAAGGTGTTGCGATTTGCTCCTGCAAATCTGGATATATTGGGGACGGTCTAAACTGTACAGCAATGGTGTTCTGTGATACTGTAAAGTGTTGTCCCAAAGGCTACACCTGGGATGGGAAAAAGAAGCAATGCGTGGACATCAACGAGTGTATTGATGATACTCTGAACCAGTGTTCTCCAACAGATACCTGCTACAACAGGAATGGCATCTACCTATGTTCTATGAACAGGAACGCTGCCTGTGGAAGTTCGGGAAAGTGTAGCGATGACCTGGACTGTCTGGACATAAAGGGGGATGCTCAATGTGCTGATCCTTGCTACAACTACAAGACCATAAATGGAACAGCCCGACTGTACAACCTCGCCTCCCCTGGAAGATTTGATACTGACCGCAACTACTTTGGATGGTTCCGCTATGTTGGCAAGGGGGTCAGCCTAAGAGAAGGGTGTGTGGGTGCCCTGAAGTGTGGTTCCATGCAGCCATTCTCTCTTGCAGGAAAGCACCCAAGCATCGGTGATGGGATAGTCATGGCGCCTCTGCTCAGTAACAGCATTTCGCTTGGATGTGTCCCAGGGCCGAGTATTCCGGTGAAAGCCTGCCCGGGGGGATATTGGGTGTACAAGTACTCGGGATCCCTGCGATTTGATGTCTACTGCACAGGTGAGGCTGCTTCCTTTGGTGGCAGGTTGGTAGGGCTTGGTGGTGAAATGACTTACATGACACAGTGTTCTACAAAGTCCTTAACATCAACCATTCTTCATAGACAACCTATTCAAGTTAGAGACATCAAGGGGCATATGTATGAAGCAGTTAGTCTACTGTAGGTGAATCTTTCAGGAGCATGGGTTTTAAATTACAGTATTTAATTTATCACCAGTGAACAATTGGTGAAAGTTACCTTCTGTCAGGTCACACTTACCAGACAGGTGAGTCCGCTTGGGCAGAGGGTAGGCTCCCTTACGTATCCGATTCGGGGCCCCTGATAGAGTAAACAGGAAGCCCACGAATGCGGAGTGGTATGAGGGCCTGATGTGGAGTCCTGGAGCAAGGTGGTTCTGCAGGCAACCGGTAGAGCTTCAGATAGGCTGGAACTGATGCTGAGCGGGAGCTAAGCAGGGTGGTCACACACAGGCAGAGGTCGGCAGCAGGCTGGCAGCGACAGTACAAGAGGAGCAGGCAGTAACAAGGTCAAACAAGCCGGGGTCAGGTTCGGGCAGCAATCAAGGGAGGTCCAAAGACAAGCCGGGTCACAACGGGTCAACCTTCAGGAACACAGGAACACAGGGAGGATCACGGGAACAAGACACAGAGCTGTTGATCAGGCAGCACCAAACAGAGACAGAGGCAGACCTAAATAGGCTGATTGGCGCCAAAACGCCGCGCACGTGCGTACGCCGATTCGCCAAAGCGCCGCGCGCCCCCGCGCACGCCCGAGCGCGCCCCCGACGCCAGCGTGCACGCCAACGCCACCGGGCACGCCTGCGGTAACGCCCATAGGCGAACGCGCGCTAGCGCGGACGCGCGTTAGCACGAACGCGCGTACGCACATCCGCCCGGACGCCACCCTGCACGCCACGGCTGGTAAGACCAGACACGCCAGTGCCCCCTGGAACACGCGCCCCGGCATGCACGGAGACACGGGCGCCAACGCGCCCCGGCGCACACCGGCGCCCAACCAGGTAACCTCTCTGACACCTTCACTGCTTTACACAGTTAATATGCCCCCAAATGTCACTACATTTTTGGGGGAAATATTGACAGAGAACCTCCTATGAGGTGAAGTATAGACAGATAACCTCCTATGGAGAATACGTATTCACAAAAAACCTCACAAGAAGGGAAATATTGACAAAGAACCACCTATGAGTGGGTGTATTGACATAAAACCTCATATGGGGAATGTTTGTCTAGAAACCACCTATGAGTGGGTGTATTGACAGGGAACCTCCTATGAGGAGAATTATTGACAGGGAACCTCCTATGAGGGGATGTATTGAACGGGAGCCTTCTATGAGTGGAATTATTGACAAAGAACCTCCTTTGAGGGAATGTATTGATATAAAATCCTCCTATGAACTGAAATATGGAATTATTGTTAGAAAACATCCCATGAGGGGAATTTTCAACAGAGAACTTCTTATGACAGAATGTATTGACAGCGAACCTCCCATGAGGAGATGTATTGACAGAGAACTTCCTCTGAGGGGAGGTTTTGACAGAGAACCTCCGATAACAGAGTGTGTTAACAGAGAACCTTCTATGAGGGGAAGTATTGACAGATAAACTCCTATGTAGAGATATATTGACAGAGAACTTCCTTTTAGGGCATGTATTGATAGACAGCTTCCTATGATGGGATGTATTGACAGAGAGCCTCCTATTGGGGAGGTGTTGACAGAAAACCTCCTATGATGGGACTTATTGACAGATTCCCTCCCATGAGAAGATTTTTTGAGAGGACCTCCTATAAGAGAGTGTGTTGACAGAGAACCTTCTATAAGAGGATGTAATGACAAAGAAGTTCATATGAGGGGATGTATTCAATCAAGCCTGGAATGTGAGAACATCGTAGACTTGTTGACTTCTCTTTCATAATATGAACGTCACATGTTGTTGCTTAGCACTCCAAAGCCCCAGTCAAATCTTTTCCATACCTAAAATATCCAACTCATTTCTAATGCTACAAATTTATAGTTATATAGGTTGCACATTTCCCTGGACTGAGCAATGTGCTGCTAAGCAGGTCTGAAGGAACAGCCTTCCCTACCTATGATGACCGCTACACCCAGTCAACACAATGGGTGACTTGAGAGAGGAGCCCAGTAACAGCTGCGACCTTCTCATACCTGTTCCTAGTAGTATGGCTGCCATGCTAACTCATTGGCTTTAATGCCCTTTGGGCCACAGACCGGGAGTTAGATGAGAAAATCTGACTTCAACACAAGTTTACTGGATTCATTTTTTTGTGCTTAGCAGTCAGGCAGTGAGCATTTTTAGTAGGTGAAGTCAGCTTAGGACCTGTTTTTAGAGGCAGCTGCAGGTTTCATTTACTATTGATGAAGGGACACCTCCAGAACTACATCACCATTAGCCATTTCCTTATATGCGGTGTGTGGCCAAGCTTCTAAGAGTCAGGGCAACAGCATTGTTTTCCTGGAAAAAAAAATCAGTGCATGCATGAGGAGCAGAACAGAGAGGGAAGGGAAGGGGGTAGGAGAGGCACCATTCTTTAGTCCAGCAGGCAGGACTGACATGGCTGCTTGGGATTGTAAATAAACTCAGTATATTGTCACAGGTTGAAGTAAATGGCAGCATGTGCATAAATAAGCAAAAAGAGAATTAGTTCAATAAAATCCCCCTAGACTATATAATCACAATATAGCAGCTTATGGAAGTACTCTGTACCACTAAATTAAAGTAAACCTAGCAAACAAAATCAGCCATAAGTACTAGTATTAATAAACAGTAACAGCAACGATGATCAATACTACAATAACTTCTCTGTAGCCAGTAGGCTATAATCGCTTTAGAGTGCATTCTATATGAATGGCTACAATTAAATATAAGGCTCCCTAAAGAGGTACCTCTTACTACGGACAATGGGAAAAGTTCTTGTAAAGCAGCTATTTGGTGAGCAGTGCTTGGCTCTAGTTCTATAGCCGGCTATAAAAGGGGCCCAGTCTTTATGGTGGTGCACATACTGCAACTACAGTCTCAATAAAGTTTGCATGCAGGGAATAAGACTGCTAGTTAGATGGCTGGCCCCTATATAATCAGTCTTTGCTAGCAGCGATAGTTCAATGGCAGCAATGTCCTCTCACTGCAACTGGCCCGGCTGTTCAGATGTCAGCTCACTCCTGAATCTGCCTTTAGTGACTCTGGCTCTCATCACATAGGTTATCAGTGCTTTAGTCTGTATCTCATGTGACAGGCTTGTAGCTGGTTAGTGTGCACTTGGGAATAGCGATGTGTATGCTCCATTATCCTCACAGCAAGGGGAAGTATTTGGCCCGGGAAAATACGTCTCTTTCTCCTTCTCATAACAGTCTCTCATTGGGAATTGTAGAGCAACAGTCCATTAACTTTCATAGCATGGTTCCTTTGTCAAACGACATCTCCCACAGTTTAATGCTGCCAGCACTAAATTCTTGTATACACCTTCTGCTTGTCAGGTACCCCTACGAGGTGGAGGCGAATTACCATGCAGCCCGATAGTTTGCTGGGACATGGCTATACAAATATGAGCCAATGGGTGCTAAAAAATAAAATCTTCGTTTCTCCATTGACATCCAGCCAAGTAGTCTCTAACTTGGGGGGGGGGGGATTATCCACCATTCCATTAGTCTCAGACCTCTGCCATGAGCTGGGAAGGACTCCTGCCGTGGTCACAGAAACAGCTTATTCAGCTGAAACTAGGAACATTGGGAACCGAGATGGAGGCTTGTGCTATGTGTTTTCATAATAACATATCAGGAAAATTCCGTATGATAGTCACACTCACATTGTACTTGTTTGTAGGACCTATAAATCTCAGAAAGTGAGACTTTCTTGCAATGTCAATTTCAGAATAAAACAATATTTATGATTAATTTTTGTGACTGTGTGCAAATGACTGAAACTTGTATCTGTGTTTTATTTCAGATATGGTAGCCCTTGCCCCAGCTACAACTACAACCACAACAACTACTACTCCAACTACAACCCCAACTACAACTACTCCCACTACAACTAATCCCACTACAACCCCAACTACAACAACTCCAACTACAACTACCCCCACTACGATCCCAACTACAACTACTCCTACTACAACCCCAACAACAACTGCTCCCACTACAGCCCCAACTACAACTGCTCCCACTACAACCCCAACTACAACTACTCCCACTACAACCACAACTACTACGACTACAACTATGACTGATGCCATTGAAGGTTCAGGATCAGATGGCTGGATGTCTGAGAGAGTTACTCACCCAAGAGTACGTCGTGCTTTGTATGCAAGGTCACCCACAACTACAACTTCCACAACAACCTCCACCCCTTTGACAACTCTGAGCACCCCCGCTCGCGAGTTGCTTGAGGCTCTTGGACACCTTAAAGCCTTGGTTGGCAGTATGTCAAACACACTTTCCGAATCCGATCGTAAATGGATTAATAACAAGGTGTCCCAAATATCTCAGCAAATAAATGAGCTGGATCCCACTACAATTATTGCTGCTCTCAATAACTTCTCCAGTGAGCTGATACCAGCCGTACACAATTTGTTATCATCCAACTTTCAATAAATACATATTTTATTCTGTCAGTTTATGGTTTCCTGAAACAGCTGAAGGGTAAAATGATTCATGTGCTTGTACAATATAAATGAAGACATGGGATCCTCTATGAAATCCCATCAGACTCCAAGTAATGCTTACTTGTCCTTTCTGCAATGCGCCATTAATGAATTACTATAATTGATATTCTATTCTCTAACTGCAATGTAAACTCTCTTATTAAACGAGCAGCTCAATAAACAATGATAATATGAAAAGCATAATGGCAATGTATATGAACAAAATCTGTGGGGTAGGGGGGTAATTTATCTGTGGCATGGAGGTTTATATTCTTTATCCATGGTTTGGGGGTTAATATACTCCATCCATGGTGTGTGTCCTAATGCACCAGGCAGAGAAAGTCTTCAGAGGGTCTGTCCACTGAAAACTCTCCCTGATGGATTTTTATGTAATTTATTTTATGGCCAACGTAGCAGGAGGAGCACAAAGGTGGGCAGGGACACAGAAATGGGTGGGGAAAGAGGGATGGGTTGCAACACACAAAGTTGGGTGACAATATCCAAAACTCCAAGTATGGGAACAGGGTCGGGAATTGTGCTCCATCTAGCTGTTTAAGTATCCAATAGATAAAGAAACCAGAGGTTGACTCAGAACACTAGACTCCACCTATTACTAAAAGGTCACTTTTTTTAAAGGACGTATCCTTTAAGCTAACGTTCCTTTGGTTAACACTGGTCACATTTTAATTATAGATTTATTATATATTAACTTCAAAAAATAAATGGGAAATGACTGGAATGGTGGCAAATGTATAACGTTTGGTCTGAAACCAAAAATCAGACCTCTGCTTCCACTCATACGCTGACGATACCCAAATCTACTTTCGCATCACCGGACAAAAAGACCACCATCATCAACTAGAGCAATGTCTCACTTTGATAGATGACTGGATGACCATCAGTTCCCTCAAACTCAACGGGTCAAAAACAGAACTTCTCCTCCTAAACGCTAACCAAAATCCCAAAACCAAGTCTCCATGGATACCTCCCACCATCTTTGGACAGACCATCTCCCCGAGCACCAAAGCCAAGAGTCTCGGAATTATCTTTGACTCAGAAATGACAATGGATGCACAAATAGGATCAGTAGTCAGCGGATCTCACCATCTCCTCCGCCTGCTACGCAGACTCATCCCCTTTATCCCAGAAAAGGACAAAGCAGCAGTAGTTGGAACAATCATCAATTCCCGTTTTGACTACGCAAACTCACTCTACATAGGCTTACCCCAATATCAGCTTGCGCGCCTACAGGCCATTCAAAACGCGGTGGCAAGACTGCTAACAGGAAAAAAACCCTGGGAGTCCATCTCCCCATCACTGAGGAGCTTACACCGGCTAATGGTAAAGAATCGGATCACATTCAAGACCCTCTGCCTCACCCACAAATGCATACAAGGAAACGCCCCTCAATACCTCAAAACACTACACACCCAATCGCAATCTGCGATCATCCAACCAAAACCTCCTCCTCATTCCCAAATACCGCTACAAAGCAAGGGGAGAACGCAGATTCGCAGTCCAGGGACCTCGGCTATGGAATACTCTTCCGACTCACATCCGCATGGAAGAAAACCATCTGGCCTTTAGGAAAAAACTAAAAACCTTCCTCTTCTAACAAGCTGCTCAGACACAAAATGCATTAGCGCCTTGAGGCGATTCAGTTCGCATTTGCAGCGCTTTACAAATCATTCATTCATTCATTCATGAAACCAGATTTGCAGAGGAACTGGACAATTTGCAACAATTAAATGCTTACCAAAGATTGTTGATTGGCTCCAGTGGGCAAACTTTGCTCCCACCCCATTTATGTAAATCTTTGGGCCCCATGCCGATTCACTAACCAGACTGACAACCTCCGGTCACAAGGTGAATGGTCCACTAGGAAGCTTATCTGATATAGTAATGACATGGCCTTCAGGCTTTGTTGCTGTTTTGATATGACATAGACTCCTTTGCTTGGACTTTATTAGATCAAGATTCAACGAAATGCAGGACATGAAAATGAACTGCTCTAGGGTTTAAAACAAAGGATAATTCAACCTAGCAGATTTTCTCATTAATAAATCAAAATCAGGGTCTCCAAATTAAAATAAATCTGGCACACCACAGGACTGTTCGTTCAGGTTTCCCTGCTGTGCTGTGATCATCCTATTAGTTGGTTGCTAGGGCAATGGGCATCCTAGCAACCAATGACGTGCTTGTCCCAGCTGGTGGATAAAATTAGCTCCACCCAAACCTGGTCCACCTCCTGACTCCATCCTCCACTGCTATAATGACCACAACCATGCTTTATGCAAGGTAAGGATGGTTCACTAATAGGGAGTAAGATGCAAAGGGGCTCTGATGGGACCCTGATGTAAGGGGACTCTGATAGGAACTCTGATGTAAGGAGGCACTCCTAAGGTGTAAGGGAGGGGTTCTGATGTTGACCATGATGTAGGATAGATTCCTAAGATGGACTCTAATATAAGGGGGGCTCTGATGTGGACCCAGGTATAAGGGATGTGCTCTATTGTGAATCCTGATGCATTAGGGATATGATGGGGACCCTAATGTAAAGGGGTGTTTTATTAGGGACCTTGTTGCAAGGATGGCTTTGACACACAGCCAGGATCTTGGTGGATGATAGACGGGGGGAAACTACAACTTTGAGGGTAAAAGGAGCACACCCCAATGAGTATAGCTAGTTTTGTCCCTTAGGTAGCACTTCTTGATTACATCAATGGCTTGAAAATTTTGAAATTTTTTTGTAAACTCAAGAACAATATATTTATCAATAAATCAATGCTTGTAAATATTTATATATGTATAGTGTATCAATAAACACAATTAATGGGTTTCTCTGTCTTGTAGTTTGTGTCAGTACAGTAGGTAATAATTAAAAAGATAAACAGAGCAACATGTCATGATGGCAGCTTGGGGGCAGGGTTGAGGGTTGTGTCTCCTCATGGGAGGAAGATTTGGAAAATATTCACGGATATATGGATTACACTTTTTTTGATTTCAGGATTACAATAAGTACAATTTTATTTTGTCCAAAAAAACTCTCTATCCTTCTGCTTTAATTTTTTTGAATTTCACAATAGTCATAAACCATAGCTGATTTCACCCTACTAACTATTAGGAAATCGAACAAATGTTCCAAAAACATTTTTTTCAAAAAAAACCCCCAAAAAACCCCCACACATATAGACAGGATCGGACTGGCCTACTGGGATACCGGGAAATTTCCTGGTAGGCTGCCTGCCCTGGGGCCGCTTTGAGCTGAGGCTGCAGCACTCCCCTCCCTCTCTCTCTCTCTCCTCCTGTGTATAATGGAGCTGGACCTGTGTGTTAGGCGGGCGCGCAGTTACAAAGTCCCGCCCCCCTAGACCGGCTCGCGTGATAGTGGATTGGAGGTACCGCCTATCACACGAGCCAGTCTAGGGGTGCAGGACCTTGTAACAGCGTAGCCGCCGAACACAGAAACCAGCTCCGTTATGCAATGTAGGAGATATCCGCTGTCTCTGTGTGTTACAATGGTGAGCCTGTATGGATTGGCACAGTGAGTCTGCATTCATGAGCACAGTGAGGCTGAATTCACAGGCACAGTGAGGCTGCAATGGTGGTCACAGTGAGGCTGAATTCACGGGCAAAGTTAGGCTGCAATGATGAATACAGTGATGCTGCATTCATGGCACAGTGAGGCTAGAACGGTGGGCCCAGTGATGCTGCATTCATGGGCACAGTGAGGCTGCAAGGGTGAGCACAGTGATGCTGCATTCACGGCACAGTGAGGATGCAATGGTGGGCACAGTGAGGCTGCATTCACAGGCACAGTGAGGATGCAATGGTGGGAACAGTGAGGCTGCATTCATGGGCACAGGCTGCAATGGTGGGCACAGTGATGCTGCATTCATGGGCACAGTGAGGATGCAATGGTGGGCACAGTGAGGCTGCATTCACGGGCACAGTGAGGATGTAATGGTGGGCACAGTGAGGCTGCATTCATGGGCACAGGCTGCAATGGTGGGCATAGTGAGGCTACATTCACGGGCACAGTGAGGCTGCAATGGTGGGCGCAGTGAGACGGAATTAATTGGCACAGGCTGCAATGGTGGTCACAGTGAGGCTGATTTCACGGGCACAGGCTGCAATGGTGGGCACAGTGAGGCTGATTTCATGGGCACAGGCTGCAATGGTGGGCACAGTGAGGCTGAATTCACGGGCACAGTGAGGCTGCAATGGTGGGCACAGTGAGGCTGCAATGGGGGTCACAGTGAGGCTGAATTCATGGGCAAAGTTAGGTTGCAATGGTGGGCACATTGAGGCTGCATTCACGACATAGTGAGGCTGCAATGGTGGGCACAGTGATGCTGCATTCATGGGCACAGTGAGGATGCAATGGTGGGCACAGTGAGGCTGCATTCACGGGCACAGTGAGGATGTAATGGTGGGCACAGTGAGGCTGCATTCATGGGCACAGGCTGCAATGGTGGCCATAGTGAGGCTACATTCACGGGCACAGTGAGGCTGCAATGGTGGGCACAGTGAGATGGAATTCACTGGCACAGGCTGCAATGGTGGGCACAGTGAGGCTGATTTCATGGGCACAGGCTGCAATGGTGGGCACAGTGAGGCTGATTTCACGGGCACAGGCTGCAATGGTGGGCACAGTGAGGCTGAATTCATGGGCACAGTGAGGCTGCAATGGTGGGCACAGTGAGGCTGCAATGGTGGTCACAGTGAGGCTGAATTCATGGGCAAAGTTAGGCTGCAATGGTGGGCACAGTGAGGCTGCATTCATGGGCACATTGAGGCTGCAATGGTGGGCACAGTGATGCTGCATTCATGGGCACAGTGAGGATGCAATGGTGAGCACAGTGAGGCTGAATTCACGGGCACACTGAGGATGCAATGGTGGGCACAGTGAGGCTGCATTCATGGGCACATTCTGCAAAGGTGGGCACAGTGAGGCTACATTCCCAGGCACAGTAAGGATGCAATGGTGGGCACAGTGACACTGAATTCACGGGCACAGGCTGCAATGGTGGGCACAGTGAGGCTGAATTCATGGCACAGGCTGCAATGGTGGTCACAGTGATGCTGCATCCATGGGCACAGTGAGGCTGCATTCATGGGCACAGTAAAGCTGCATTTGATAGGCACAGTGATGCTGCATTGATGGGCAGTGAGGCTGCATGGATGGGCACAGTGAGGCTGCATGGATGGGCGCAGTGAGACTGCAATGATGGGCACAGTGAGGCTGCATTGATGAGCACAGTGAGGCTGCATTGATGAGCACAGTGAGCCTGCAATGATGGGCAAAGTGATACTGCAATGATGGGCACAGTGTGGTTGCAATGATGGGCACAGTGAGGCTGCATTGATGAGCACAGTGAGGCTGAATTCCCGGGCACATTGAGGCTGCAATGGTGGGCACAGTGATGCTGCATTCATGGGCACAGTGAGGATGCAATGGTGGGCACAGTGAGGCTACATTCATGGGAACAGTGAGGATGCAATGGTGGGCAAAGTGAGACTGAATTCATGGGCACAGGCTGCAATGGTGGGCACAGTGAGGCTAAATTCATGGGCACAGGCTGCAATGGTGGTCACAGTGAAGCTGAATTCACGGGCACAGGCTGCAATGGTGGGCACAGTGAGGCTGTATTCATGAGCACAGGCTGCAATGGTGGGCACGGTGAGGCTAAATTCACGGGCACAGGCTGCAATGGTGGTCACAGTGTGGCTGAATTCAAGGGTACATTGAGGCTACAATGGTGGGCACAGTGATGCTGCATTCATGGACACAGTGAGGATGCAATGGTGGGCACAGTAGGGCTGCATTCACGGGCACAGTGAGGATGCAATGATGGGCACAGTGAGGCTGAATTGACGGGCACAATGAGGCTGCAATGGTGGGCTAAGTGTTGCTGCATTCACGGGCGCAGTGAGGATGCATTGGTGGGCACAGTGAGGCTGCATTCATGGGCACAGGCTGCAATGGTGGGCACAGTGAGGCTGAATTCACAGACACAGGCTGCAATGGTGATCACAGTGAGGCTGAATTCGCGGGCACAGTGAGGCTGCAATGGTGGGCACAGTGAGGCTGCAATGATGGGAACAGTGAGGCTGCAATGGTGGTCAAAGTGAGGCTGAATTCACGGGTAAAGTTAGGCTGCAATGATGAGCACAGTGAGGCTGCATTCATGGCACAGTGATGCTGCAATGGTGGGCCCAGTGATGCTGCATTCATGGGCACAGTGAGGCTGCAATGGTGGGCACAGTGATGCTGCATTCAAGGGCACAGTGAGGATACAATGGTGGGCACAGTGAGGCTGCATTCATGGGCACAGGCTGCAATGGTGGGCATAGTGAGGCTACATTCACGGGCACAGTGAGGATGCAATGATGGGCACAGTGAGACTGAATTCACTGGCACAGGCTGCAATGGTGGGCACAGTGAGGCTGATATCATGGGCACAGGCTGCAATGGTGGGCACAGTGAGGCTGATTTCATGGGCACAGGCTGCAATGGTGGGCACAGTGAGGCTGAATTCATGGGCACAGTGAGGCTGCAATGGTGGGCACAGTGAGACTGCAATGGTGGTCACAGTGAGGCTGAATTCATGGGTAAAGTTAGGCTGCAATGGTGGGCACAGTGAGGCTGCATTCACGACACAGTGAGGCTACAATGGTGGGAACAGTGATGCTGCATTCACAGGCACAGTGAGGCTGCAATGGTGGGCACAGTGAGGCTGAATTCACGGGCACATTGAGGCTGCAATGGTGGGCACAGTGAGGCTGAATTCACGGGCACAGTGAGGCTGCAATGGTGGGCACAGTGATGCTGCAATGGTGGGCACAGTGAGGCTGAATTCATGGGCGAAGTTAGGCTGCAATGGTGAGCACAGTGAGGCTGCATTCACGGGCATAGTGAGGATGCAATGGTGGGCACAGTGAGGCTGTATTCATGGGCACATGCTGCAATGGTGGGCACAGTGAGGCTACATTCACAGGCACAGTGAGGATGCAATGGTGGGCACAGTGAGACTGAATTCACGGGCACAGTCTGCAATGGTGGGCACAGTGAGACTGAATTCATGGGCACAGACTGCAATGGTGGACACAGTGAGGCTAAATTCACGGGCACAGGCTGCAATGGTGGGCACAGTGAGGCTGAATTCACGGCACAGGCTGCAATGGTGGGCACAGTGATGCTGCATTCATGGGCACAGTGAGGCTGCATTCATGGGCACAGTAAAGCTGCATTTGATAGGCACAGTGATGCTGCATTCATGGGCAGTGAGGCTGCATGGATGGGCACAGTGAGGCTGCATGGATGGGCACAGTGAGGCTGCAATGATGGGCACAGTGAGGCTGCATTGATGAGCGCAGTGAGGCTGCAATGATGGGCACACTGAGGCTGCAATGATGGGCACAGTGAGGTTGCAATGATGGGCACAGTGAGGCTGCATTGATGAGCACAGTGAGGCTGAATTCACGGGCACAGTGAGGCTGCAATGGTGGGCACAGTGAGGCTGCAATGGTGGTCACAGTGAGGCTGAATTCATGGGCAAAGTTAGGTTGCAATGGTGAGCACAGTGAGGCTGCATTCACGGGCATAGTGAGGATGCAATGGTGGGCACAGTGAGGCTGTATTCATGGGCACATGCTGCAATGGTGGGCACAGTGAGGCTACATTCACAGGCACAGTGAGGATGCAATGGTGGGCACAGTGAGACTGAATTCACGGGCACAGGCTGCAATGGTGGGCACAGTGAGACTGAATTCATGGGCACAGACTGCAATGGTGGACACAGTAAGGCTGAATTCATGGGCACAGGCTGCAATGGTGGGCACAGTAAAGCTGAATTCACGGCACAGGCTGCAATGGTGGGCACAGTGATGCTGCATTCATGGGCACAGTGAGGCGGCATTCATGGGCACAGTAAAGCTGCATTTGATAGGCACAGTGATGCTGCATTCATGGGCAGTGAGGCTGCATGGATGGGCACAGTGAGGCTGCATGGATGGGCACAGTGAGGCTGCAATGATGGGCACAGTGAGGCTGCATTGATGAGCACAGTGAGGCTGCAATGATGGGCACACTGAGGCTGCAATAATGGGCACAGTGAGGTTGCAATGATGGGCACAGTGAGGCTGCATTGATGAGCACAGTGAGTCTGAATTCACAGGCACAGTGAGGCTGCAATGGTGGGCACAGTGAGGCTGCAATGGTGGGCACAGTGAGGCTGAATTCATGGGCAAAGTTAGGATGCAATGGTGGGCACAGTGAGGCTGCATTCACGACACAGTGAGGCTACAATGGTGGGAACAGTGATGTTGCATTCATAGGCACAGTGAGGCTGCAATGGTGGGCACAGTGAGGCTGAATTCACGGGCACATTAAGGCTGCAATAGTGGGCACAGTGATGCTGCATTCATGGGCACAGTGAGGATGCAACGGTGAGCACAGTGAGGCTGCATTCACGGGCACAGTGAGGATGCAATGGTGGGCACAGTGAAGCTGTATTCATGGGCACATGCTGCAATGGTGGGCACAGTGAGGCTACATTCACAAGCACAGTGAGGATGCAATGGTGGGCACAGTGAGACTGAATTCACGGGCACAGGCTGCAATGGTGGGCACAGTGAGACTGAATTCATGGGCACAGGCTGCAATGGTGGGCACAGTGAGGCTGAATTCACGGGCACAGGCTGCAATGGTGGGCACAGTGATGCTGCATTCATGGGCACAGTGAGGCTGCATTCATGGGCAGAGTAAATCTGCATTTGATAGGCACAGTGATGCTGCATTCATGGGCAGTGAGGCTGCATGGATGGGCACAGTGAGGCTGCATGGATGGGCACAGTGAGGCTGCAATGATGGGCACAATGAGGCTGCATTGATGAGCACAGTGAGGCTGCAATGATGGGTACACTGAGGCTGCAATGATGGGCACAGTGAGGTTGCAATGATGGGCACAGTGAGACTGCATTGATGAGCACAGTGAGGCTGAATTCACGGGCACAGTAAGGCTGAATTCACAGGCACATTAAAGCTGCATTTGATGGACAGTGAGACTGCAATGATGGGCACAGTAAGGCTGCAATTGATGGGCACAGTGAGGCTGCATTTGATGGGCACAGTGAGGCTGCATTTGATGGGCACAGTGAGGCTAGATTTGATGGGCACAATGAGGCTGCATTTGATGGGCACAGTGAGGCTGCATTTGATGGGCACAGTGAGGCTGCAATTGATGAGCAAAGTGAGGCTGCACTGATGGGCACAGTGAGGCTACATTTGATGGGCACAGTGAGGCCGCATTTGATGGGAACTGGTGAGGCTGCATTGATCTCCTGTATCATGTCAGCAGTCTCTGACCATCTCTTGTAGCATGTCTGCATTCTCTTACCATCTTTGGTATGATGTCTTCAGTCTCTAACCATCTCCTGTATCATGTCCGCAACCTGTGACATCTCCTGTATCATGTCTGAGGGAGTCTGGAGAGGAGTCAAGAATGGGAGCACCGCCGGGATGGGGGTCATGGGAGATGTCAGACGTGTGTGTGGACTGTGGTGAGGAGACTATGGGATAAAACCAGAGCAACCGAGCTGAAGCCAACTGACTGAGCCCTGCATGCTGCACCTGAGAGGAGGTCAGTGACAGCTCTGCCAGGCCAGTCTGAGGGGGGTCACTGATGTAAGGGGGAAGTGAATACGATAATGTAAGGGGGCACTGATATAAAGGTTTCCCCCCTTATATCAGTAACCCCCCCTACCTGAGTGTATTCTTTCTGCGGAAGGTGGTCTCTGGTCAACAGAGCCCCCCCCCTTGTTTCGAGTTCCAGGTGTCCCCCTTTATGATTGACCACTTTTAACTGGAATTTGCTTTTATATATATATAAAACCCTATGTGCTTTCATATCTGTCTTATCTATATATAATACACTCTTCAAATGTGCTTTAAAATACAGGCAGTCCCTGAGTTACGAACATCTGACTTGCGAACGACTCCTACTTACGAACGGGAGGCGGCGTGAAGTCTCTGCCAATCTGCACGTGCGCGGCCACTTTTCGACGGCGGACACTTTCGACAGAACATCGGAAAACGACGTCTCTGCAGTTCTGCGCATGCTGTTCCGACTTATGAACATATTCGACTTAAGATCAAACCTTCAGTCCCTAGCCCGTTCGTAAATCGGGGACTTCCTTTACATGGTTTTCCCCTTCATGAACAAGAAAGTTATGCTGTTGGGCTGGTATAATAATACTATGGGGCTGGTATGAAAATTTTTCCAGGGCTGGTTTTTAGTCCCAGTCTGGCCCTGGTCCCACTCCCTGCACTGTCCCTACTCCTCCAGAACCTCTCACTACCTCTAAGTACTGTCCCTGCCAGGCGCGGAACCTGACCCTACACTATCCCTACACTAGCCACTTGCATAAAGCACGCCAAACCTGGGAGCCGGAGCCTAAAATAGAATCTGCCTGACCCAAGAGGGCCGCTGGAGTTACATGGGGTGCCAGCGTCCATTTGGACAGCTGTCTCCTTTGACCGCTGGAAGTCATAGAGGAACCAAGTTCCTCACAACTTCCCTCCCCTTCCCCGCTTCGGTCGAGAGCCACCTGGAGTGGGGAGTACAGACTGCACCTGCCTACAAGAAGCTTGTCTGCTGCTGAATTATTCCGCTGTAGGTTCGAAGGCCATTAAAGTGATAAGTGCTTATAGCAGAAGGATGAATTCAAGAGACAGAAGGCTTAATGACTTGGCCAGCTGGAAGGGGTTCTGTGCCACTGAAGTCAATTCAACACTAATAATGTGAGCATACCGAGAACATGCTCTCATCAACTTTGACTATTAAAAATGATTTTAGAATACACCAAACAAAACGTATTTATTAACATAACCGGAATCTTCTACATAAAATATATTTAAAGGAGACCTTTTAAAAAAAAAATAACATATCAATCATCTTAAGCATTCTTTTAATGTTCCTCTTTCTGGAAGGTGGTGGGCGAAATCTTCCCTCTCTTAAAGCGCGATGAGTGTGGCTGAGGATGTTTTGTATACTTTGTTCCCCTCTGGTCACCGTGGTTCCTCATCGTGAAGTGACCACTTTGTACTGTAGTGATGCAACAACCCACGGCTCTTCAAGAGAGCAAAAATGACACTCGCTGTCCATTGGAGAAGTAATTAATAAAATATTAAATGTTAACAGTGTTCATTCTCAATACACTAGCAAAATATTACAATTAACAATGATATAGATAATAATAAAACATTAACAATGTGAATATATATATATATATATATATATATATATATATATATATATATACAGTATATATATATATAAAATAATTCTAACATATATAGATTATATTTTTCTTTACAGAGATACATGGTATCTTTTATTTTCAAGCAAACCAGTTTTTGTATTCAGGTCAGGTCTGAACAGAATTATGTAACATTTTGGGAAAAATATACAACCAAGAAGTCCAGAACTTGAGGCCAATATAGCAAAAACCTCAACAGCCACCACGTATTTCCCTCTGGTGCTCAGATAGGCCGGAATTATGGCAATCCAGACACTGCAGAACACCAGCATGCTGAAGGTGATGTACTTGGTCTCGTTAAAACTGTCCGGTAACGTCCTGGCTAAAAAAGTGATAATGAAACTCACAGCTGCCAGAAGCCCCATATATCCCAGGACAGAGTAGAAGCCGATAACTGAACCCTCATTACACTGAATGACGATTTTTCTCTGAAAAGAGTGAATGTCCCGATCCTGGAAGGGGGGAGAAGTAGACAACCAGGTGACACAGATTATTATTTGGACCAATGAGAGCACACAGATGATAAAATTAGGCGGTTTGGCTCCCATCCATTTCCTCCAGGGGCTCCCAGGTTTGGTGGCTTTAAAAGCAATACACACCATGATACTTTTGGCAAGAAGAGAAGAGACGGCAACTGAGAAGATGACAGCAAAAGAGGTGACACGGAGCATGCAGGTCACATCTACTGGATGGCCGAGAAACAAGAAGACACAGAGGAAGCTCAGCATGATGGAGACCAGGAGAAGATAGCTCAGGTTCCGGTTATTAGCTTTAACAATGGGGGTGTCCTGGTAATGTATAAATATCCTCAATATTAAACCAGTCAGAAGACAACAGAGGATGGAGACAGCTGAAAATACTACAACAATGGTATCAGCGTAGGAGAGAAATTCCACCAATTTTGGAACACACCGATCCTTCTTCTCATTTGGCCATTCTTCATCAAGACATTTCATGCAGTTTTCACTGTCTGCAGGAAGAACAATACAAACACAATAAACATCGGGGTCAGAGCTTCTGAGATACCAAATTGACTTGACTCACAGCTAGCCATCGGATTTCCATTAGTGCATTGTGGGAACGTTAAAGAAAATATAATACATGACCTAAATATTTTATATTTAAATGTTATTATAGAGCAGGGTTTCTCAACCAGCTTCCAAGGAACTTTAGGGTTCCTCCAGAGGGTGCTCAGGGTTCCTTCAAGCAATGAGCAATTTCTTCTTCTCAAAAATGGATCCCACTGACAATATTGATCTTTTTAACTTTCTGTAAGGGGGTAATTCTTTCCAATGGCCACGAGTGTAAGGAGCATTTTTACCCACTGACCATCACACCAGTGCCTTTCTCAACATTTCTAACAAAGAGGAACCATTAAAATTAGTTTCTGGTCTCAGGGAACCCCTGCTAAAAATGACCAAATCTAGTGTGATGGCCAGTGGGAAGAATGCTCCTTACACTTGTGGCAAGGGCGGACGTACAGGGGTTGCAGGAGTCGCCCCGCGACCAGGCCCCTATGCCACAGGGGGGACCTTGCGTGTTTACTATGTTTTACTACTGTGTTTACTATGCTTCAGTTTATGAATTAAATGGTAAGCTCTGTACAGAGCTATTCCTGTCTATTCATTCTGTGCATGTGAGGCTGCAGTGAAGAAGATGGAGGGCTGTGTCCTCCATCTCCTTTCTCTGTCTCAAAGGTGAAACATCAGAGGTCTGGTTAGACTCCTGATATCTCAACAAAGCCCCCCCCCCCACGGGGCTCCTAAAAAATTGTAAAAAATATTAAAAAAAATAATATTGTAAAAAAAAAAAATGAATAAAAGAAATGGTAGAAAAATAAAATAAAAACTACTGACATCAGTGGCAGAACTACCACACAAACTTTGCACTTGCGACCGGGCCCTGGCGTTTCTCCACCAGGCTCGGAGGGAAGGGCCCTGTCGGGGGGGGGGGGTCAGGGGGGCCCTTTATGATTTCTTGCTTCGGGGCCCTGAAGTCTCTAGTTACACCTCTGACTTGTGGTCATTGGGAAGAATTACCCCCTTACAGATAGGTAATAAAAAATCAATGGTTTTAGTGGGAACTTATCTGAGAGGTCGCAATCGCTCATTGCACAAGGAACATCTAGCAACCTCTGGAGGAACCCTAGGATTCCATGGAACCCTGGCTGAGAAACCCTGCACTTATATATCGTGAGTTGCAGCCGGCCTGTGTCCGGCGAAACCGGTCAGGTTTAGGAACAATACCAGACATCCACCTCCTCAATATGACTGGTTGGTGATCCAACAAGGGTCAAACCTAACTGAACTGGAGATGTTTTGTAAGGAGGAATGGTCCAAAATACATTCATCCAGAATCCAGACACTCATTACAGGCTATAGGAAGCGTCTAGAGGCTGTTATTTCTGCTAAAGGAGGCTCTACTAAATGTCGATGTGATTTTTCTGTTGGGGTGCCCAAATTTATGCACCTGTCTAATTTTGTTTTGATGCATATTACGCATTTTCTGTTAATCCAATAAACCTCATTTCACTACTGAAATATTACTGTGTCCTTCAGTTATTTGATAGATAAAAAAGGAAATTGCTGATCCAAACACCCAAATATTTATAAATGACAATCATGGAAATTGTCAGGGGTTCCTAAACTTTTGCATACAACTGTAGTTACATAGTAGGTGAGGTTGAAAAAAGACACAAGTCCATCAAGTCCAACCTATGTGTGTGATTATGTGTCAGTATTACATTGTATATCCCTGTATGTTGCGGTCATTCAGGTGCTTATCTAATAGTTTTTTTAAACTATCGATGCTCCCCACTGAGACCACCGCCTGTGGAAGGGAATTCCACATCCTTGCAGTTCTTACAGTAAAGAACCCTCTACGTAGTTAAAGGTTAAACCTCTTTTCTTCTAATTTTAATGAGTGAAAAGATGATGGTGTCTGCGCTGTGTGAGAGAAAGTAATGTTGTAAATATTAAATAAAATCCCTTTAAAACATTGATCCAGCAAAACTTCAGTGATGACACCTGTGGTAGTCCAAGCAGCTCACCTTACTGCCGTAAGGTATACAGCATATATCACAGGTGTTGGATAGGATTGGTAGATGAAAAATTTAACAATCTCCTTGGGGCTGTGTAAAATTGCTTGAATCGTCTCAGTGGCAGGTTTAAAACATATGGAGAGACACAAACATAAAGGTTCATAGCATAATTCCGCAAAGTAGAAGGAGATGGCACGAAATCAGATCCATAAGTGATAAACTCACTTTTACTAAAAGAACGTAGGCATTAATCCATGAACGCCGAGTTCGTAAGCCCTCTGTGTGTGGTCCTGGGTCTGCTCTTGCTCCAAAGTTACTTCCGATATGGCTCAGTTAATGACGTTTGAAAATGTAAATAGAGAGATGCCCATAGCGTGATCCCATTTTTAAAATCAATTTATTAATAATAAAAAAACACAGAAACTCACATTTGCAATGGCACAGATAACGCAGCTATCCACGAGCGTCGAGCTCGTATCCTGCAGTCAGAAGTGTCTGAACGCAGTGCTTTAATCTCGACGCGTGTCATCACACCACGTGACTTCATCAGGGGGAGCTACCGGGTAAAAAACGTGTCCTTAAATAGTGTTGATTTAAGCGTTCGGCAGCCATTTTGTTGTAGCCTACCATTATAATGAATGGAGCCGATACCGCGGCCATTTTCTGTGAGTCCGTCGCCATGGAGCTGTTATAAACACACAATATCCCTATACAGGGCGATGGGAAGAACTACACGCGGCCATGTTAAAGAAGACCGACTTGGCATACCAAAATGCGGACCTGACAAAATAGAATGCAGCGGCCATTGTACAATGGTCCATAACACCACCATATAACGAATAAATAAATAAATAATAAAGTACAAGTGGCCAAAAGGGGACAATATAAGGGATCTGGTGCAAAATAAGACCAATCCTCAAACAGGATGGTATATTGTAACTAATTATAACTGTATCTATTGCCCTAAAATAAATCGATAAAAGCAAAAAAAAAATTAAAATAACGATGGGTAAAAATAAAAAGAGATAAAAATAGATATATAAAAGAATAATATATATATATCTAGATGTGAAAGAACGGTAGCAGCTGGTGGAATAACAAAAATGGGACCAGGGGTAAAGAATCGAAGGAGCCCCGGGGTCATCACAGTGACTGGAGGATAGGCTTAAAAGTATATATATTACTCACATTAGTAAGGCAATGGATACATGGAAATAAATATGATACCTAAATACATGTAAAAGTGGTGGTGACGGACGGTGTAGAAGATATATATATAGAAAGTACTCTTATAAAATTCTATTAAGTTAAGGAACTCGATATTAAGTCCTTTGGGGGCAAAAGTATCCATGGGAAATATCCATTTGGACTCATGTTGGCTGAGATTTCTCACCTTATGACCTCCTCTCCAAGGTCTTGTGTATGGGACAATCCCCCAAAATTTGAGATGGGTGGCATTTTTATTATGATATTTGGCAAATGCCTAGAATCGCTATGTTTCTCAAAACCTTTTTGAATGTTTTGCACATGCTCTTTGATACGGATTCTCAGCAACCTTTTGGTGCGGCCTATATGTTGAAGGCCGCAACTGCACTCTTGGGCATATGCAGCTCCTTCGGTGTTGCACCCAACAAAATCTTCAATATCGTATTTGGTACCATTACTATTGTATTGAAAACTCATTTTCTTTTCATTTGGTTGTTTTGTACGGGTGCAGGCATAGCATCTTTTTTCAAGGATAAAATCCTTTGCCGGTAAAAAAGGTAAAGGCCTTTTTGGGAGGGTCAATCACACTTTTGACCAATTGATCCCGAAGGGTGGGTGCTCTTTTATATATAAATTTGAGTCTGGCAGGCAGCACATCTTTCAGATTACGATCAGCTTTTAGAATATGCCAATGTTTCTCTATGATTTTCTCAATTTTCTTGTACTGAATATTATACTCCAAAATTACAGGTACACAATCTTGTTGGCATACAGACTTTTTGTCTTTCAATAAGACTTCCCTTTGCATATGTGTCACTTCTTCTATTTTCTCTTTGATGAATTCCCTATCATATCCTTTCTGTATAAATCTCTCGCCAATCATATTGTCCTGTGTAAGAAAGTCACCTACATTGGTGCAATTGCGTCTGAGTCGCATGATTTGTCCCTTCGGAATATTGAAAAGCCAGTTCTTATGATGGCATACTTTTTTAATGAGTGGCCACGTGTCTTGTTAAACTCCCTTCCGCGACTTCTCCAGAGAGAATAAGTTCAGTGCTCGCAACCTTTCCTCATAACCAATGTCCTCCAGACCCTTTATTAGCTTTGTTGCCCTTCTTTGTACTCGCTCCATTTCCAGTACATCCTTCCTGAGGACTGGTGCCCAGAACTGGACAGCATACTCCAGGTGCGGCCGGACCAGAGTCTTGTAGAGCGGAAGAAATCATTTTATCTCTGGAGTTGATCCCCTTTTTAATGCCAATATTCTGTTCCAACCTTTTCCATCCTAGATTCCCCCAGAGGTTCTCCCCCAGTGTATAGATTGCATTCATATTTTTGCCACCCAAATACATTATTTTAATTTAAACCCCATTTGCCATGTAGTTGCCCACCCAATTAATTTGTTCAGATCTTCTTGCAAGGTTTCCACATCCTGCGGAGAAGTTATTGCCCTGCTTAGCTTAGTATTGACTAGGGATGAGCTTCGAGTTCAAGTCGAACTCATGTTCGACTCGAACATCGGCTGTTCGCCAGATCGCCGGACAACGAACAATTTGGGGTGTTCGCTGCAAATTCGAAAGCCGCGGAACACCCTTTAAAAGTCTATGGGAGAAATCAAAAGTGCTAATTTTAAAGGCTTATATGCATGGTATTGTCATAAAAAGTGTTTGGGGACCTGGGTCCTGCCCCAGGGGACATGGATCAATGCAAAAAAAAGTTTTAAAAACATCCGATTTTTCGGGAGCAGTGATTTTAATAATGCTTAAAGTGAAACAATAAAAGTGTAATATCCCTTTAAATTTCATACCTGGGGGGTGTCTATAGTATGCCTGTAAAGGAGCGCATGTTTCCCGTGTTTAGAACAGTCTGACAGCAAAATGACATTTCAAAGGAAAAAAAAGTAATTTAAAACTACTCGCGGCTATTAATGAATTGTTGGTCCGACAATACACATAAAAGTTCAGTGATAAAAACGGCATGAGAATTCCCCACAGGGGAACCCTGAACCAAAATTAAAAAAAAAAAATGATGTGGGGGTCCCCCTAAATTCCATACCAGGCCCTTCAGGTCTGACATGGATATTAAGGGGAACCCCAGCCAAAATTTTTTTTAAAAATGGCGTAGGGTCCCCCCAAAAATCCATACCAGACCCTTATCCGAGCACGCAACCTGGCAGGCCACAGGAAAAGAGGGGGGGACAAGAGAACGCTCCCCCCTCCTGAGCCGTACCAGGCCACATGCCCTCAACATTGGGAGGGTGCTTTGAGGTAGCACAACAAAGCACCTTGTCCCCATGTTGATGGGGACAAGGGCCTCATCCCCACAACCCTTGCCCGGTGGTTGTGGGGGTCTGCGGGCGGGGGGCTTAAAGGAATCTGGAAGCCCCCTTTAACAAGGGGACCCCCAGATCCTGGCCTTCCCCCCCCTGTGTGAAATGGTAAGGGGATACAAAAGTAACCCTACCATTTCACAAAAAAAGTGTAAAAAATGTTAAAAATGACAAGAGACAGTTTTTGACAATTCCTTTATTTAAATGCTCCTTCTTTCTTCTATCCTCTATCTTCTATCTTCTTTCTTCTATCTTCCTTCGGTTTCTTCCTCCATCTTCTTCTTCTTCTGGTTCTTCCTCCGGTGTTCTCGTCCGGCATCTTCCTCTGCGGCGTCTTCTTCCCTTCTTCTTCTCGGGCCGCTCCGCATCTACCATGATGGGAGGCTCCCGCTGTGTGACGCTTCTCGTCTTCTGATGGTTCTTAAATAATGGAGTGACCCCACCCCCCTCTGACGTCACGGGGAATGCCACAGGGGAGTCCCCATCAAGTCCCTGTGCGTCAGGGGGGGGCGGGGTCACCGGGTGGCCCCCCCTTCCGTTATTTAAGAACCGTCAGAAGACGAGAAGCGTCACACAGTGGGAGCCTCCCATGGATGCGGAGCGGCCCGAGAAGAAGAAGGGAAGAAGACGCCGCGGAGGAAGATGCCGGACGTGAACACCGGAGGAAGAACCAGAAGAACCAGAAGAAGAAGAAGATGGAGGAAGAAACCGAAGGAAGATAGAAGAAAGAAGATAGACGATAGAAGAAAGAAGAAGCATTTAAATAAAGGAATTGTCAAAAACTGTCTCCTGTCATTTTTAACATTTTTTACACTTTTTTTTGTGAAATGGTAGGGGTACCCTTACCATTTCACACAGGGGGAGGGCTGGGATCTGGGGGTCGCCCTGTTAAAGGGGGCTTCCAGATTCCGGTAAGCCCCCGGCCCGCAGACCCCCACAACCACCGGGCAAGGGTTGTGGGGATGAGGCCCTTGTCCCCATCAACATGGGGACAAGGTGCTTTGTTGGGCTACCCCAAAGCACCCTCCCAATGTTGAGGGCATGTGGCCTGGTACGGTTCAGGAGGGGGGGGCGCTCTCTCATCCCCCGTCTTTTCCTGCAGCCTGCCAGGCTGTGTGCTTGGATAAGGGTCTGGTATGGATTTTTGGAGGGAACCCACGCCATTTTTTTAAAATTTTGTCGTGGGGTTCCCCTTAAAATCCATACCAGACCTGAAGGGTCTGGTATAGATTTTGAGAGGGACCCCACGCCATTTTTTATACAAAAATTTTGGCCGGGGTTCCCCTTAATATCCATACCAGACCTGAAGGGCCTGGTATGGAATTTAGGGGAACCCCCACGTAATTTTTTAAAAATTTTGGTTCCGGGTTCCCCTGTGGGGAAGGGAATTCCTATGCCGTTTTTATCAATGAACTTTTATGTGTATTGTAGGACCAGCAATTCATTAAATGACTTTTTTTCCTTTGAAATGTCATTTTGCTGTCAGACTGTTCTAAACACGGGAAACATGTGCCCCTTTACAGGCATACTACAGGCATACTATAGACACCCCCCAGGTACGAAATTTAAAGTAATATTACACTTTTATTGTTTCATTTTAAGCATTATTAAAAACACTACTCCCGAAAAAACGGCCGTTTTTAAACCTTTTTTTTGCATTGATCCATGTCCCCTGGAGCAGGACTCGGGTCCCCAAACACTTTTTATGACAATAACTTGCATATAAGCCTTTAAAAGTAGCACTTTTGATTATTCATGTTCGTGTCCCATAGACATTAATGGTGTTCGCGTGTTCGAACAAATTTTTGGCCTGTTCGCATGTTCTGGTGCGAACCGAACAGGGGGGTGTTCGGCTCATCCCTAGTATTGACCACAAATACAGAGATTGAGTTGTTTACCCCATCCTCCAGGTCGTTTATATACAAATGAAATAGGATTGGTCCCAGCACAGAACCCTGGGGGACCCCACTACCCACCCCTGACCATTCTGAGTACTCCCCATTTATCACCACCCTCTAAACTCGCCCTTGTAGCCAGTTTTCAATCCATGTACTCACCCTATGATCCATGCCAACGGACCTTACTTTGTACAGTAAACGTTTATGGGGAACTGTGTCAAATGCTTTTGCAAAATCCACATACACCACGTCTACGGGCCTTCCTTTATCTAGATGGAAACTCACCTCCTCTTAGAAGGTTAATAGATTGGTTTGGCAAGAACAAACCTTCACGAATCCATGCTGATTACTGCTAATGATACCATTCTCATTACTAAAATCTTGTATATAGTCCCTTATCATCCCCTCCAAGAGCTTGTATACTATTGATGTTAGGCTAACTGGTCTGTAATTCCCAGGGATGTATTTTGGGCTCTTTTTAAATATTGGTGCTACATTGGCTTTTCTCCAATCAGCTGGTACCATTCCAGTCAGTAGACTGTCAGTAAAAATTAGGAACAATGGTCTGGCAATTACTTGACTGAGTCCCCTAAGTACCCTCGGGTGCAAGCCATCTGGTCCCGGTGATTTATTAATGTTAAGTTTCTCAAGTCTAATTCTAATTCTGTCCACTGTTAACCATGGAGGTGCTTCCCGTGATGTGTCATGAGGATAAACACCGCAGTTTTGGTTACTGAAGCCCCTCGATTCCCTCTAGAAGACTGAGGAGAAGAATACATTAAATACCTCCACTATCTCCCCATCCTTTGTAAACAGATGTCCTTCCTCATTCTTTATGGGGCCAATATGGTCTGTCCTCCCTTTTTTACTGTTTACATACTTTTTTTGCTTTCCTCTGCTATGTGTCTTCCGTGTTCTATCTTATTCACCCTAATTGCACCCTTACATTTCTTGTTGCATTCTTTATAAAGTTTGAATGCTGATGATGATCCCTCAACCTTGTATTTTTGAAGGCCTTCTCCTTTGCTTTTATATGCATTTTTACATCAGAGTTAAGCCATCCTGGACTTTTGTTCGCTCTTTTAAATGTATTACCGAATGGGATGCATTTGCTAATGCCCTTATTTAATATGCTCTTAAAGCAAACTCATTTCTCCTCCATGTTCTTTGTTCCTAAGATTTTATTCCAATTTATGCCTTCTAGCAAGGTTCGTAGTTTAGGGAAGTTGGCTCTTTTGAAATTCAATGAAATTCAATGAATACAACCCTTATGTTTCCTATTTGTGTTGTTTATACTGAAGCTAATTGACCTGTGATCGCTGTTTCCTAAATTTCCCCACATTTCCGCATCCATGATCAGCTCTGTATTGTTGGTAATCAGTTATGACCCCTTGGAAGAGATCACCAGGTCCTTGCATTCCCATCTAGTGAACATACACTGTATTACCAAAAGTACTGGGACGCCTGCCTTTAGACGCACATGAAATTTATTGGCATCCCAGTCTTAGTCCGTAGGGTTCAATATTGAGTTAGCCCGCCCTTTGCAGCTATAACAACTTCAACTCTTCTAGGAAGGCTGTCCACAAGGTTTAGGAGTGTTTCTATGGAAATGTTTGACCTTTCTTCTAGAAGCGCATTTGTGAGGTCAGGCACTGATGTTGGACGAGAAGGCCTGGCTCACAGTCTCTGATCTAATTCATCCCAAAGGTGTTCTGTTGGGTTGAGGTCAGGACTCTGTGCAGGTCAGTCAGTCAGATGTTCGGTGAAAAACGAACAATATGCGGAGCTTGGGGCAAATTCAAAAGCCATGGAACCCGGTTAAAGTCTATGGGACTCTAACATGAAAAACCAAAAGTGCTAATTTTAAAGTCTTATATGCAAGTTATTGTCATAAAAAGTGTTTGGGGACCTGGGTCCTGCCCCAGGGGACATGGATCAATGCAAAAAAAAGTTTTAAAAACGGACATTGCTGGACATTTTTTTTCCAACCGCTTGCCGACCATGTCACGACTATATGCGTCGGCAGAATGGCGCGGCTGCGCAAAGCAACGTATATATATATACGTTGCTTTGAATTTTAATCTGGGGGTCCCCTTGTTAAAGGGGGCTTCCAGATTCTGATAATACCCCCACCCGCAAACCCCCACAAGTCCTGGGCATAGGTTGTGGGGATGAGGCCCTTGTCCCCATTGTAACGAAATGTCCCACACTCCGATTGAGTGCTTTTGCCATATACCGCTTCCTCCCAGTCTGAATATAGATATTAGATATTCCAAACGCTCACAAGCACAAAACAAGACGATACTTGTTTAGTTGCTGAACATGGACTTCTTTTTCAGAACCAAAATACAAGTCTTATATACAGTTAAAGAGCAGGAGGTTCCTGCCTTCTGGTCATATTACTCTGACAATACACCTGTAACCAGAAACAGAATTAACATGTGCCCTTCTGAGCATTGTTATGATTAATCAGGATTTCACTACAGGTCAGACTTGTTGTCACCGAGCTTCACACAGTAGATTATACATTATCATAAACATCAACATAGAACTCCTTCATACAACTGCAGGGGTAATTAGCACAAACAACAATGGGTAAAATACTCTTAGAAGCCACACTAGTAGACAACAGGAGATCCAGGGCTTTCCAGATCTCATTAATCAGCATTCCTTTCACATACTCTGCTATATGGGTCCCAAGCATGCAGAGACCATCATGACCTCCTTAATAATGTCCTTTTGCATTACATAACAGAATATCTTCCTAAATGCTTATAGCTCCCTCAAATGCCAGGGCCCATAGTCGGTAGGCAAGAGGCTAGCATTCAGTCACCTCCAAAAGCCTTTGTCCTGGGTGAGTCTGTCACATTTCTCCCCCATCAAAAGTTGACTAACAAAATCCCCGACCTTCACCTGGTCTGGACATGTGTTTGTCGGGCAGAGTGAACTCACATAGTCTTTCCACATGATCTCCGTTCTTGGCTGCAAGGAATAGTTGACCTCAGTAGGTGTGGGGCAGAGGTCATTGACTCTCTGTCCAGCTGTCAGAGCTTCAGCTGGGTGGTGTATACCATTCCATGGCTTGGCCTGTTGCTGGGCAGAGGGGCCAACTGCCCCAGTTCCCTGAAGGTAAGAAGAAACTGTAGATGCTAGGCAGACGCCAGCGGCGCTCTGCCCTATTGCCAGTGATTCAGCTGAGAGTAAAAGCTTTACTACATCAGCTTGTCGCTAGAGAGAGGGGCCGACTGCCCTGGCTCCCTGGAACTTCACAGTTGTTGTCGGTGCTGGGCAGAGGTTGGTAACACTCTGCCCTGTTGCCAGCATTTCTGCTGGGGACTCCACATCATCTGGCTCGGCTAACCGTTGGGATAGGAGGCTGGATTTCTCCACTCCCAAACTGTGTAGCTGCCATTTGGGGAGGTGAGCTGGCTACTTCCTTTTCAGTTCCCTCATCTGGTTGCTAGGATGACGTGTCTGTGGTACTGTCTCCCAGGTGCAGGGATCTTTGCTGGGGAGGAAAGACCGCTTCCTCCACCTTGGCCGACTGTTGAGGAGGGATAACGAACACCTCCTCTCCCTTCTCCCCCTGTATCTGCTGCTGGGAAGTGATTGCCACCTTCTCACCCTGAGCCTCCGGAACTGCCACAAGTGTGGGGCAGAGGTCTTGAACCCTCTGTCTGGTGACCAGCACTTCAGCTGGGGAAGTTCCTTGCAACTCCACAGATACTGCTGTTGGTGCTGGGCAGAGCACAGTGAAGTTTGGCCCTAATAGCAGCTCTTCTGCTGGAGACTCATCAGGTTGTTCTTCCTCAGCAGAAAAGTCTATCAAATCCCATGTCTCTGCAACTGGTGTCTGGGGATAAAGGTTCACCATCTCCTGTCCATGGAACCCCGAAGATGCTATCAGTGCTGGGCAGAGGTTAGCAGAGCTCTGTCCTGTTGTCAGGTCTTCAACTTTGGGGAGGCACATATTTAAAGAGACAGCGCACTTTTTCTTTTTGCAGTATTGTTTTACATCCGGCATTCAGGATTTATTTTTTTTAAGGTGCAGCGGTCCTACATTTATTACAACCAAGTGCAAGGTTTTTTCATACGTTTGGTTTAGTTGATATAGTAGTAGTAGTAGTAGCAAAATACAACTACTGACCTGGCTGACACCATTTGTTGTGATTTTCAGTCCGCAAACTCCTGTGTGTTATCAGCCCACAACAGGACCTACAGTGCATTTTTGGCAGGACCAACAGGTATCTTTCTGTACTTGCAGCAGTGGTGATTAGTGTTATTTTTTATTTTTTTGGGGGGGGCGGCAAACAACAACTACCTCCCCCAAGTCGGTCAGGTCACCCGCACCCTCCCCCCACTCAGCCTGGTCACCCGCACCCTCCTGGGGATCTGCTGGTCGCTTATCCAACCCCTTACGTACGCCATCTAGGTTTCTGGGGCGGGCAGAGCTTCTACAGTTGAGGGGCGGTGGGCGTGCGTCTCCTTCCTCCTCCTGCTCCTAGGCATCAAATAGGATCGCCTGTCCTTTCGGCCAATCGGGTGACGGGTCTCAGGACCCGCTTCCTGATTGGCCGGGAGGAGGATCAGTGTGAGAACAGCGAATATATTCATTCACTATTGTTGCACAACTTTTTTAAGCCGATTAGAGCCTTAGGCTCTAATCACATGCTTTAAAAAAAATTAAAAATATTGGAATCCATGCGACCGGCGCCCCACATGTAGATTATATTTTATATTTCTTCAGCTAGAGAGCTTTCTTCAGATTCTAGACACGTATGTTATAGCCACTTGTGCAGAATACACCCCCCTTTAGAATGTACCTCTCCTTGTGTTAGAATGTCTCCCCCTTTTGGGAGTACGTCTCTGTTATGTGTCTAATTAATTACACATAATATCAACACTGTATAATCCTATACCAGCCTATACCATGCTATACTACATGTATCGGTGTCCTAAGACTGCCTGGCCAATTAGGGTCTCAGGACCCGCTTTCCGATTGGCAGGGAGGAGAAGGAAGAAAGACATTAGCGAATAATAATCCTTTTTTTTTAACTGATTTTTTTATGAATCGATTTTTTATAGCCAATTAGAGCCTCAGGCTCTAAGTAGACATGTACACTTCCAAAAAAAAAATTTTTGTTTTCGTTTTCATTTTTATACACTTTTTTTTTTTCAGGTCATTCGTTATGATTGAAATTCATTATTTCAAATGAATTCGTAATAATCGGACAAAATTTGAATTAGTTATGTTCCATTTGTTTAGATGCAGTATTCGTTATTTCGATAATTAAGAAAAATTTGAAAATTCAAAAATCCGAAAATCCGAAAATAAGAGCGAAAAATGCAAAAATTTGAAAAGCCAAAATAATAACTAACTATTACATTATAGGAATTGGAATTTCCTTTCAAAATTGGCTGTTAGTGAACGCAACGAAAACAAATTTATCTGAAGTTACGAATGATCCGAAATAACAAATGCCGCATCTAAAGGAATGAAATGTAACAAATTAACCGCTTCAACCCCGGAAGAATTTACCCCCTTCCTGACCAGAGCACTTTTTGCGATTCAGCCCTGCGCCGCTTTAACTGACAATTGCGCAGTCATGCGACGTTGTACCCAAACAAAATTGACATCCTTTTTTCCCACAAATAGAGATTTCTTTTGGTGGAATTTGATCACCTCTGCAGTTTTTATTTTTTGCGCTATAAACAAAAAAAGCGACAATTTGGAAAAAAAAAACAATATTTTTTACTTTTTGCTCCACAAAAAAATATTTAAAAAAAGAAATTTTTTCCTCAGTTTAGGCCGATATGTATTCTTCTACATATTTTTGGTAAAAAAATCGTAATAAGCGTATATTGATTGGTTTGAGCAAAAGTTAAAGCGTCTACAAAATAGGGGTTAGTTTTATTGCATTTTTATTATAATTTTTTTTTATTAGTAATGGTGGCGATCTGCGATTTTTATCGTGACTGCGACATTATGGCGGACACATCGGACACTTTTGACACTATTTTGCGACCATTGTCATTTATACAGCGATTAGTGCTATAAAAATCCACTGATTACCGCGTAAATGACACTGGCAGGGAAGGGGTTAACCAATAGGGGGGCGAGGAAGGGGTTAAGTGTGTCCTAGGGAGTGATTCTAACTGTAGGGGGGATGGGCTACCAGTGACATGACATTGATCACTGCTCCCGATCACAAGGATCAGTGTCCTGTCACTAGGCAGAGCAGGGAAATGGCTTGTTTACACAGGCATCTCCCCGTTCTGCCTCTCCGTGACACGATCGTGGGACACTGGCGGACATAGAGTCTGCGGGTCCCAGGGGCACGGTCATGAAGCTCGCAACGAGCGCGAGCACGCCCGCACTGCGTTTTTTTTAAAGCAACGTACAGGTACGTTGCTTTACCCACAGGAGCCATTCTGCCGATGTATATGTGCGTTACGCATAGGCGTGCGCACAGGGTGTGCCGGGTATGCCCAGGCACACCCTAATCACCCCGTGCACATTAGTGTTATCACTCTGTGTAGCAGCAGAGACAGGGGAAAGAACTCCCTCTTCCCGGCTCTGCCATAAGAGAAGTGTTTATGCTCTTCTCTTTCACTGTGCTGGCGAGGAGATCAATGTGCCGGGGTCATATTTATGTAGATACCCGCACACCCATGTGTGTTTGAGCTTAAGGGTGCACACCCTAATGCAATAGGCTGCGCACACCTATGGCGTAACGCAGTCGGCAAGTGGTTAATAATAATAAATAATAATAATTAAAACGTATTATTATTATTTATTATTAGTTTGTTATGTTCCATTTGTTTGGATGCGGCATTCGTTGTTTCGGATAATTCGTAACTTCGGATAAATTCGTATTCGTTATGTTCACTAACAGACAAATTTGAAAGGAAATTCCAATACCTATAATTTATCAGTTAGTAATAGTTATTATTATTTCAAATTTTTGGATTTTTTTTTTTTCAATATCTTTATTATTTTTTTTAAAGAAATGAATACATCAGTATCCAAATATAAAATACATCACTTAACATCCCCCATGTACCAATTCCCTTTTATTTAACTCCCCCCCCCTCTTTTCCCTATTCCTTTTCCCCCTTCCTTTATCTGTACCCCTACCGTGGCCCCCAACCCCCATCCCTTCCTCTGCTCTCATGAATTCTACATATCTCCCTGACTGCTCAAACTCTCTCCAGATTTTCCATCTACTTTCACAATGTTCGATTCCTTCTTCTCCGCTAAACCTAAGATATTCCATATTAAAAAATCTCATCTACTTTTCTACACCAACTTCCCACCCTAGGCCTTTCCTTCTCTTGCCATTGTCGGGGGTATTAAAGTTTTATCAGCGTTTATTAGATGGGGCACCAATCTTCTCAAGTATTGTTTATTTGACATTCTTACCCCCATGGAACAAACGCCCCCCCCCCAGGGGTCTTTCGGGATCTCTATACTCGTTATCTCTTTGATTACCTGCAACACTTCTCTCCAATCATTTTTAATAATTTTTTGGACACGTCCACCATATATGGGCCATCGTTCTCATCTCCCCGCACTCTCGCCAACAAAGTCGTGAAACTTCCTTTTGATACTTGTTAGCCTTATCTGGTGTTCTATACCAGTGTACTAGGCATTTTTTAGTTAATTTCCATAGTTATTACTATCTGTTGCCGTAGAGTGTGTCAACTTCAACATTTTCCCCCAATCCTGGTCTCTCTCTACACTCCCCAATTCTTCTTCTCACTTTGTTATGAATGGTGGCATTTCCGGTCCTTCCAATCTCACCAGGATCTTCTAGATCCTGGAGATCCCCCTCCCTGTTCCTTCACGAATAAGTGCCATGATGGGGCGTGAAACATGTAAGCCATCTTTCCTGTTCCTCCCTGTACATGAGGTGACTGCATTTGGATTTTATTTCTTTATATCAATAAAGATGCCTTCTATGGTGTGCGGCCCTCCAGGATATTTTTCTCTTTCCTCAAGCTTGTGCAGAGCCAGCACCTCTGAGTTCCATTAGGGTGGGTGTCTTGATACGGATTTGAGAGATTGGAGCGGCAATCTTTTGCTCCCTGTTCCTTCAGCTATACATAGCCACTCAAATGGTCTTCAATCTTCCTCAGATCTTAGTGGCTGCGGTAATGAAGTAACAAAGTGTTTCAGCTGGGAGTACCGCCATTCATCTATAACCAAGAGCTCCTTTTTTTGTTTGGACTCCTGTAACGTGTCATAGAGCTGCACAATTAATCGTTAAAAAATCGTGATCTCGATTCACCTCCCCTGACGATCTCTCCTGCAGAGGTTGCCGATTCTTTCATATAAACAAGTGGAGAGACTTTATCTGCTCACTCAGCTGTCAAAAGAAAGCATCCGGGCATTCTGCCAAGTCTTTTAACTTGAAACATTGTAACTAAGCTTCCTTCTTAGATCAAAGAATTAGAACTTCTGTGTAAATAAATAATCGGGGCAGTCTGCCAAATTTACAACAACAATGCAGGAAGTTTAACCACTTAAAGTTTAAATCTTTTTCTGACACTTCTTTCTTAAGTTAAAGTGGAGGGCCACCCTAAAAAAAAAAATCACCAAAAATCCTAAAAAAAAATTTGAAAAAAAAATTTGAAAAAAAAAAAAAATTAAACTTACCTAAACCCTTGTTGCTAGGCAGTCTTCCTAATCTGCCTCTTCCTATTCCGCGGTGAGTTCTTCTCCTTGGTGAGCGGCCCCGTTGTCTTCTGGGAACTGTGTATGTTCCCAGAACACCACAGGGCCATTCACAGAACGGAGCGCCACGCCACTTGCGCATGCGCAGTAGGAAACTGGCAGTGAAGCCGCAAGGCTCCACTGCCTGTTTCCCTTTCCTAGGATGGCGGTGCCGGGACCCGAGAGCCGAGGGACGGGTTGGCCTCGGGCGGCCGACATTGCAGGCACCCAGGACAGGTAGGTACTTATTTAAAGTCAGCAGCTACAGTGTTAGTAGCTGCTGACTTTAATTTTTTTTTTTTTTAGGACGGAATCCCGCTTTAAAATCAATATTTTTTGCTAGAAAATTACTAGGAACCCCCAAACATTATATATATTTTAGCAGAGACCTTAGGGAATAGAATGGCAATTGCTGCAATATTTTATGTCACACTGTATTTGCCCAGTGGTCTTTCAAATGCAATTTTTTGGGAAAAAATACACTTCAATGAATAATAAAAAAAAAAAACGAAACAGTAAAGTTAGCCCAATTTTTTTTTTGTTTTAATGTGAAAGATGATGTTACGCCGCGAGAATCGTGAGAGAATCACTATATATAATATGTATATAATATATATAATCACTATGGCACTATATAAATCTCGTATAATTTCGTATAATCTATCTTCTAAGCAAAAAAAAATCGTGATTCTCATTTTAGCCAAATTTCGTGCAGCTCTAACGTGTCGTTGTGGAAATTTTATGAAGATGTATTTTAATATGTATTGTCATAAGAGCCTCCCAGTGTTAGTTCTCCCGCAGCCCGCTCTAAAGACCTGACTGGGGCAGACTGACGCTGGTTGAGATCCGTTGAGTAGTGGAAAACTTCCTGTTGTTTGGAGAGAGGTGTTTGCGGAGTGGGGATATGTCCGCCAGCGAAGGGCCCCTGTGCAATGCACAGAACGATCGTCCGGGGGGGATGTGTTCACTCTGCAAACATTTTATCGGTTTAGCGGATGTGCGCTCGTGTCACCCCTGTGTGCCTGATCAACGTATTTGGGGTGCCGTGACGTACATCTGCAGATAAGCTCCCATCAGCAGGAATTGTAGTCATCATTCATTGGTTATTGTATAAATTCATTTATCCTGTGTTGACATTTACATCCTGTGTTGTTACATCCTTATTTGGTCATATCCTATGAGGTCACAATCTGTGTAGGAGGCGATTGGCTGTTGGAGCCAGGACCTCCTCTTTGTAAATTCTTTTGTTGTCTTTGAATAAAAGAACCAGTCACCTGCTCGGCGGGGGTGATGCTGATGGAGCTGAGAACGTAAGCTATGGTGATGTCTGTTTACTGGGGAAAGGGGGAGACATGGGTTATTTAAGGCTGCATTATACCATTATGGTGGAAGGGCGCTTATTAGCGCAAGAGTATAGTGGAATATCCACTGCAGTGTATATGTTCCCTTTCGTCGTGATATCTTTTAATTGTGCATCTTCTTTTTTTAATCCATTCCCCGAACAATCTCCCTTTCCCCGGTGTAAAAAAATTTGTTTCTTTTAGTGGTATCAAAAGGTGAATTAAATTCCCATTTTTCTTTTTTGTGTATCCAATCCTAGGTTGATAGACTTTTCTTTGTGCCTTTTCGCTGATTTCTCTAATCTCAGGTGGTACATTCAGTATACATTCCTGTCAGAATGTTTATACTGAAATAATAATAAAACAGTATTGTATTTATGAAATTATGTAAATCTTTGTTTTGGGAGATTTACATTTCTTTTACAAATACAAACAAGAAATTCAAGTTAGTTTATCTGTGATGTTTTGAAGACAAGTGACACAAATGATATGCTTAAAATATATATTTATTAACTAAAAATACAGTGCAAAATTAATTATCAGGTATATTTCGTGATAATACAAATACATGGATATATCAAAGATAAATGATGATACAGATGATAATCACATTTCTACACAAGCTCTTATTACAAAATACCACATTTCAATACTTGAATGATATATATGACAGTAATTCCGCGCTTAGGAATAGGAAGAAAAGGGGACTGCTGCCCCCCTAATAAATGAATATCACCGAAGTGATATCTAAAAATGGATAATAATCTAGGCAGGGGAATTGGCGCTGTCCAGCTATATGTGCATAGAAGAATATAAAACTTCTTTGAAAAATAAAATAAAACGGAAATACTTTTAAAAGTGGTGATGTGTGTGAACAATACGTGACAGGAGCTGTGGTGTACCAAGTACAAACAATACCCTTAGTAGATAATAATAAAGTGCAACGGGCTCCTAATAATAAAGAATGTACCTTAATAGGGATGAGCCGAACACCCCCCTGTTCGGTTCGCACCAGAACATGCGAACAGGAAAAAAGTTCGTTCGAACATGCGAACACCGTTAAAGTCTATGGGACACGAACATGAATAATCAAAAGTGCTAATTTTCAAGGCTTATATGCAAGTTATTGTCATAAAAAGTGTTTGGGGACCTGGGTCCTGCCCCAGGGGACATGGATCAATGCAAAAAAAAGTTTTAAAAAAGGCCGTTTTTTCAGGAGCAGTGATTTTAATAATGCTTAAAAGTGTAATATCCCTTTAAATTTCGTACCTGGGGGGTGTCTATAGTATGCCTGTAAAGGGGCGCATGTTTCCTGTGTTTAGGACAGTCTGACAGCAAAATGACATTTTGAAGGAAAAAACTCATTTAAAACTACCCGCGGCTATTGCATTGCCGACAATACACATAGAAGTTCATTGATAAAAACGGCATGGGAATTCCCCAAAGGGGAACCCCGAACCAAAATTAGAAAAAAAAAAATGACGTGGGGGTCCCCCTAAATTCCATACCAGGCCCTTCAGGTCTGGTATGGATATTAAGGGGAACCCCGGCCAAAATTAAAAAAAAAAAATGACGTGGGGTTCCCCCTAAATTCCATACCAGACCTGAAGGGTCTGGTATGGATTTTAAGGGGAACCCCGCGCCAAAAAAAAAAAAAAAAACGGCGTGGGGTCCCCCCAAAAATCCATACCAGACCCTTATCCGAGCACGCAACCTGGCAGGCCGCAGGAAAAGAGGGGGGGACGAGAGTGCGGCCCCCCCTCCCTCCTGAACCGTACCAGGCCACATGCCCTCAACATTGGGAGGGTGCTTTGGGGTAGCCCCCCAAAACACCTTGTCCCCATGTTGATGAGGACAAGGGCCTCATCCCCACAACCCTGGCCGGTGGTTGTGGGGGTCTGCGGGCGGGGGGCTTATCGGAATCTGGAAGCCCCCTTTAACAAGGTGACCCCCAGATCCCGGTCCCCCCCCTGTGTGAAATGGTAAGGGGGTACATAAGTACCCCTACCATTTCACGAAAAAAGTGTCAAAAATGTTAAAAATGACAAGAGACAGTTTTTGACAATTCCTTTATTTAAATGCTTCTTCTTTCTTCTATCTTCCTTCATCTTCTGGTTCTTCTGGCTCTTCTGGTTCTTCTGGTTCTTCCTCCGGCGTTCTCGTCCAGCATCTCCTCCGCGGCGTCTTCTGTCTTCTTCTCCTCGGGCCGCTCCGCACCCATGGCATGGGGGGGAGGCTCCCGCTCTTCTCTTCTTCTCTTCTTCTTTTCTTCTTTTCTTCTTTTCTTCTCTTCTTCTCTTCTTCTTCATTTTCTTCTCCGGGCCGCTCCGCAATCCATGCTGGCATGGAGGGAGGCTCCCGCTGTGTGACGGCGCTCCTCGTCTGACAGTTCTTAAATAACGGGGGGGCGGGGCCACCCGGTGACCCCGCCCCCCTCTGACGCACGGTGACTTGACGGGACTTCCCTGTGACGTCACGGGGAATGCCACAGGGAAGTCCCGTCAAGTCACCGTGCGTCAGAGGGGGGCGGGGTCACCGGGTGGCCCCGCCCCCCCGTTATTTAAGAACTGTCAGACGAGGAGCGCCGTCACACAGCGGGAGCCTCCCTCCATGCCAGCATGGATTGCGGAGCGGCCCGGAGAAGAAAATGAAGAAGAAGAGAAGAAGAGAAGAAAAGAAGAAAAGAAGAAAAGAAGAAGAGAAGAAGAGAAGAGCGGGAGCCTCCCCCCCATGCCATGGGTGCGGAGCGGCCCGAGGAGAAGAAGACAGAAGACGCCGCGGAGGAGATGCTGGACGAGAACGCCGGAGGAAGAACCAGAAGAACCAGAAGAGCCAGAAGAACCAGAAGATGAAGGAAGATAGAAGAAAGAAGAAGCATTTAAATAAAGGAATTGTCAAAAACTGTCTCTTGTCATTTTTAACATTTTTGACACTTTTTTCGTGAAATGGTAGGGGTACTTATGTACCCCCTTACCATTTCACACGGGGGGGGGCCGGGATCTGGGGGTCACCTTGTTAAAGGGGGCTTCCAGATTCCGATAAGCCCCCCGCCCGCAGACCCCCACAACCACCGGCCAGGGTTGTGGGGATGAGGCCCTTGTCCTCATCAACATGGGGACAAGGTGTTTTGGGGGGCTACCCCAAAGCACCCTCCCAATGTTGAGGGCATGTGGCCTGGTACGGTTCAGGAGGGAGGGGGGGCCGCACTCTTGTCCCCCCCTCTTTTCCTGCGGCCTGCCAGGTTGCGTGCTCGGATAAGGGTCTGGTATGGATTTTTGGGGGGACCCCACGCCGTTTTTTTTTTTTTTTTTTGGCGCGGGGTTCCCCTTAAAATCCATACCAGACCTGAAGGGTCTGGTATGGAATTTAGGGGGAACCCCACGTCATTTTTTTTTTTAAATTTTGGCCGGGGTTCCCCTTAATATCCATACCAGACCTGAAGGGCCTGGTATGGAATTTAGGGGGACCCCCACGTCATTTTTTTTTTTTAATTTTGGTTCGGGGTTCCCCTTTGGGGAATTCCCATGCCGTTTTTATCAATGAACTTCTATGTGTATTGTCGGCAATGCAATAGCCGCGGGTAGTTTTAAATGAGTTTTTTCCTTCAAAATGTCATTTTGCTGTCAGACTGTTCTAAACACAGGAAACATGCGCCCCTTTACAGGCACACTATAGACACCCCCCAGGTACGAAATTTAAAGGGATATTACACTTTTATTGATTGACTTTAAGTATTATTAAAATCACTGCTCCTGAAAAAACGGCCGTTTTTAAAACTTTTTTTTGCATTGATCCATGTCCCCTGGGGCAGGACCCAGGTCCCCAAACACTTTTTATGACAATAACTTGCATATTAGCCTTTAAAATTAGCACTTTTGATTTCTCCCATAGACTTTTAAAGGGTGTTCCGCGACATTCGAATTTGCCGCGAACACCCCAAATTGTTCGCTGTTCGGTGAACTTGCGAACAGCCAATGTTCGAGTCGAACATGAGTTCGACTCGAACTCGAAGCTCATCCCTATACCTTAATACCAATTTCTCAAATGCCCATGTGTGCGTAAAGAAATATACCCCAAATGTAAAGTGTGTAGAATACAACCAGTATCCCTAGCAGAAAAAGCAATAAAGTGCAATAGTGCTTTTAGACAGATATGTAAATGTGCCTTGACCTCAAATAAATCAGCTTCCAAATAAGTATACAAAATTAATATAAATTATGCCCGCAAGTGGATGAACAATTGTGGCAATCTAAATAATATTGACAAATCAGGTAGACAATTATAGCATAAAAAATGAAAGAAATCCCCAACAGGTGTGCATAAAAATGAAAATTAGAAATATATATAAAAAATGTGAGACATAAATGTCCAAGTTCCAAGTCCCAGAGATGTGTCCTTATGATGGAAAAAACGTGATCTCCGCTTTAACTGATATAGTCCCCGTCCTCCACTACACCCCCACTCGTGCTTGCACTCACCGGACTACCTCACCCCTGCAGGGGTAAAGGCATGTGTGGAGAAATCCCGTGGCGAGTCCAAGGAGCGTTCCTCCGTCCAGGGGTATAGTGTCCCGCTGTTTGGTCCTCCTGCTCTCACCGCGGTCCGCGGTCCCCGGTTCCCGCCTCCGGTGCTCGGCTCTTAGCGGCTCCGCCAGCAGCCATTCATCGCCAGCTAAGGAGAGACACAGCGATCGCCGATCACACTGAGCCAGACTGTGGAGAGATAGGCAAGGCCGCGTTAAAGGAGCGCCGATCACAGCGAGCCAGACGGCATAAGAAAAGATAGGCTTGCTGCCTTGCCTATCTTTTCTTACGCCGTCTGGCTCGCTGTGTCAATATTATTTAGATTGCCACAATTGTTCATCCACTTGCGGGCATAATTTATATTAATTTTTTATACTTATTTGGAAGCTTTTTTATACTTATTTGGAAGCTGATTTATTTGAGGTCAAGGCACATTTACATATCTGTCTAAAAGCACTATTGTACTTTATTGCTTTTTCTGCTAGGGATACTGGTTGTATTCTACACACTTTACATTTGGGGTATATTTCTTTACGCACACATGGGCATTTGAGAAATTGGTATTAAGGCACATTCTTTATTATTAGGAGCCCGTTGCACTTTATTATTATCTATTAAGGGTATTGTTTGTACTTGGTACACCACAGCTCCTGTCACGTATTGTTCACACACATCACCACTTTTAAAAGTATTTCCGTTTTATTTTATTTTTCAAAGAAGTTTTATATTCTTCTATGCACATATAGCTGGACAGCGCCAATTCCCCTGCCTAGATTATAATACTTGAATGATACTTGTTAAATTTAGACTTGGTATCTTTTAGTGAATAGCTCTCCGTGACTTCACGGACTTGTGTAAACAATTGTGTTTACCTTAGGCTGCTTTCACACTGGGGCGGTAGGGGGCGTCGGCGGTAAAACAGCGCTATTTTTAGCGCTTTTTTACTGCGGTATTCGGCCGCTAGCGGTGCGGTCTTATCCCCCCGCTGGCGGACGAAAAAGGGTTAAAACCACTCGTATAGCGCGGCTATAGCCGCAGTATTGCCGCGGTATAGCCGCGCTGTCCCATTGATTTCAATGGGCAGGAGCGGTTTAGGAGCGGTGAATACACCGCTCCTTCACCGCTCCAAAGATGCAGCTTGCAGGAGATTTTTTTTTCTCCTGCCAGCGCACCGCTTCAGTGTGAAAGCCCTCGGGCTTTCACACTGAACAAACAGCGAAGGCTGTTTTGGGGCGGTTTGCAGGCGGTATTTTTAGCACAGTGTGAAAGGGGTCTTAGCACAGTGTTTTCTTCTCAAAACAAACAGATCTTCTAACTTAAACTTGTGCCTGACCTCACAAATGCTCTTCTGGAAGAATGGTCAAACATTCCCATAGCCACCCTCCTTAACCTTTTGGACGGCCTTCCCAGAAGAGTTGAAGCTGTTGTAGCTGAAAAGGGTGGGCCAACTCAATACTGAACCCTATGGACTAATGCCCCATACACACAGTCGGACTTTGTTCGGACATTCCGACAACAAAACCCTAGGATTTTTTCCGACGGATGTTGGCTCAAACTTGTCTTGCATACACACGGTCACACAAATGCCGCATACACACGAGCGGACTTTACGGCAGACTTTGCCCAGTGGACTTTTCGACGTACTTTACGACGGACTTTACGACGGACTTTCTGAATGAACGGACTTGCCTACACACAATCCACCAAAGTCCGTCGAATTCGTACGTGATGGCGTACGACCGGACTAAAACAAGGAAGTTCATAGCCAGTAGCCAATAGCTGCCCTAGCGTGGCTTTTTGTCCGTCGAACTAGCATACAGACGGCGGACTTTTCGACCGGACTCGATTTCAACGGATTAATTTAAAACATGTTTCAAATTCAAAGTCCGTCCAACTTTTGAGAAAACAAAGTCCGCTGGAGCCCACACACGATCGAATTGTCCGACCAAATCCCGTGACATAAAACACGTACGTCGGGACTATAAACGGGGCAGTGGCCAATAGCTTTCATCTCTTTATTTATTCTGAGCATGCGTGGCACTTTGTCCGTCGGATTTGTGTACACACGATCGGAATTTCCGACAATGGATTTTGTTGTCGGAAAATTTTATATCGTGCTCTCAAACTTTGTGTGTCGGAAAATCCAATGGAAAATGTGTGATGGAGCCCACACACGGTCGGAATTTCCAACAACAAGGTCCTATCACACATTTTCCGTCTGAAAATCCGACCGTGTGTACAGGGCATAAGACTGGGATGCCTTTAAAGTTCATGTGCGTGTAAAGGCAGGAGTCCCAATACTTTAGGTAATATAGTGTATATCAAACAAAGTTTTATTGCCATGGCTGTTGTGCTGCAACTGCAAGCACTTATTTTGGGGATGAATTTCAAACTCAGAAATGTTGTAGAACTTACCTAAGAAGCACACAAAAAATATCTGTGCTATACGGCTGTTATACATCGATTCCATTATGACCTTCCACCATAATTCGTCAAGGCATGGACTCCACTAAACCTCTGAAGGTTATTCTTCAAATTTAGAATGAATCAATGGTTTAACACATATTATAACTGTAGCGGTACCCCAATGGGGGCTGCTGAATTGGTTATAGCAATTTGCCAATCACCCCGCTTCCGACCTCCCGTCACCAAGTACAAACACCAAAGAGTCAATAGTTAAGTTTTCTTGCTCTTTATTTGTGGGAATTATCTGGGTTATCTATCGGTAGATATGAGATGCTCCACCAGATCCCACTGACAATGAGGGTATCATCCATAGTTGTAGCCTTTTGTTACTGGACTTTCCCTTTGCAGATCCCTTTTTGAATCTATTGCTTCCTGTGCTACTTGGACTATTCAATTTGTGAATTCCCCGGTAAAGTGCTCCCAAGTTGAACAAAGGCATTACTCTGAATAATTCCTCCGCTTGACTGATATAATTCCTTTGGAGCAGTGATTTTCAAGTCAAAGGCCTACACCGCCTATTTCCATGAACCGCATACTAACGCCCCTCAGTCTTTGGAAGTTACTGTCCATTATTGCTTAGGCTGTGTTCCGTAGTCACACAGCATGTCACCTCGCTCACTCCTGCACTTGCTTCTTTAGGTTTCACTGACCTGTTCTCCACGATCAACACTCTGTGTTCCCCGGTCACAGAAAGTCGATCCAACGGTCCACTTCCTCCACTTGGCTTCTACTTCCTCCTCTATTGCACGGCACATCCCCGCATGGGAATGCCCGGAACCTTCCTTAATGTTACATGCTGGCTTCTCTGTACTCCAGGCATCCACCCTGGACCTCCCTTGAGGGCATGGTCAAAACTCTCCTCCTCCCAGGCCCCAGGCCCTCAGCCTCCGGGAATCTCTCCCTCCACCGAACTCCTTGACTGCTCCAACTTCCCCAACTCCTCCCCTGGAAGCATGTGACCCTACTTATACGAGAGACCTCCTCTCGACCAGGCAAATTAATGATTGATCAAAACTCTCACACGAGCTTCCTGCCACTCAGGTCCCAGCCCATGCTCTCCTTTCCAGAACAATCCAATCCACTGGCAGGCAGAGGAAGTATCTCTGAGCCTAAGTGTAGGTGGCCACACCCCCCGCTATCCTGACACTCCCACTGCTGAATCAAAACAATCAGGCCTAGAAAAGAACCACAGGCCCTGCTAAATTTACCTGTAACTAGGTCTTGCACTACCAAATACCACTATAGAACCTATCCTAAAGTAGAGGGCGCTACATAACCAATCCAATTCTAAGACTTCGAAGTCAGTTTTGTCAATAATGACAATATATGTATTTCCTTTGTTTTAAAAGCGAAACAAATTCATACTGCAGTTAGAAATCACTCCACTCCAAAACTGAACTAACAATTGATTGGATTAGTCAAGCATATGCTCAACCAAACTTCAATTACCTAAAGAGGTAAAATAAACAGAATAATACTTTACCAGGACTTAAGAATTCTGACGTTTTGAGAAGCATAAGTGAGGGGATGAGTCCCAAAGGGACTTCTTTCAACATTCCTACATCTCTCCGTTATCTTCTCCTCCTCTCGTCTTACAAGACTCCTCCGAGATCTCCCTTTAGCCGAGCATTTCCTCGCCTTCCAGAATTTAGAGCCCAGCTTCCTCCTAGCATCCTTTCTGCCGAAGAGAGAGAGAGCAATCCTCCTCTGCTATGGGTAGCTACTTTTATCCCACTCCAAAATATGGGTGTGTGTGTCACTACTATGTAATTGATGATGTAATATGACGATGTGTTTTATATGTTACCATGACAACCAAGTCTAGTGGCCATCTTGAATTCTTACTATTTTTAACCTCTAGGAGGCAGTGTTGTATAAGAAATGGCTTCTAATGTTATTTTCATGACCTTCTGACCCTGGCTTAGTAAAACACCATTAATTGTCTAATGGTTGGCAATCACGTGTCTGTAGCAATAACTCTCGGTGGAGCTGCTGGTTTAAAGCGGGCTGTTACCGTCACCTTCATTACCTTTATTTCACCAGAACCGGGTCTAGGGTCCCGTTGAGTTTACCATCATACAATGCAGGCATCGGACACTTGAGTATCTTTTCCAATGCTTTAATAAACTTGGGTTGCAGGAAGTAGCAGGGAAGAGGTAGAAGGAAAGTTGTAGGGAAGCTCAAATACCTTTTCTTAGCGTTCCTAATGTAACATTAGGAATTGAAAGCTTGTAGCTGATTACACTCTCTCTGTAGAATTAAATCTTTGCTTGCCTGGATAGGTTTCTCTCACCAACCTAGCAGCCAGTACGTAGCACGAACAAAAGTCTCTGCCACAGACTTGATTGGAACAAAACCCGTACGATCCTCTGCCACAGGATGTAATGCAGGGGTCTCAAACGGGCGGCCCTCCAGCTATTGCGGAACTACAAGTCCCATCATTCCTCTGCCTATGGAAGTCATGCTTTTAACTGTCAGCCTTGCAATGCCTGATGGGAATTGTAGTTCTGCAACAGCTGGAGGGCAGCCAGTTTGAGACCTCTGATGTAATGGTTTATGGTGAATAGCAAACACAGCACTAGAACCTTTAAGCCGACCCGGCAGTACTATGCGGTAGGATTACTTTAGGATACGTCCTCAAACTGAGTCACCAGGCCCCTCTCCAGACCAGCACTCTGCATGATCCTTCCATGATGGGTCCTCCCCTGGGATCTTCTCAGTTGTCCAGCTTCTTCACACATGATAGACAGCCCAGGACCATTCCTATGCCGCTGTGGTAGGCCCCAGACAGGCTTCTGGGCCCACTCACACGCCGCAGCGACATGGGCCTCCCGATCGGTGGACCACGAGGTAGTACTCTTAGCGCATACCTGTCGGCCAGGAGGGCCAGCAGGTGGACGGAAAACGACCTCAAAACATGGCGTCTGTCCCATAAATACCCTCTCCCAGGATGCAACTCGGAGGACCACCTCCACCGAGTTATCCCCGGGACAGAGGAGCACTTATACACTTCAACGTGTTGCCTTTCCAACACTGGCCCATGGTGACAATGACACCCACAGGCACAGTGTGAAATTACATGCAACTCAGCCGAGCTGGAAGAAAGGCAAATCTGACTATGTTTGAACAGATAACCCACTAAATTTACCTATCAGCAGCAGATTAAAAATCTACCAGCGCTACATATTCCCCCCACTACAATAGACGTTGTCCTCAACGTCTGTCAAAAATAACTCCCAAGCCTGAGAGTAGGTATTTGAACTTGAAACTTGGATAAGGGCAAAGAAGAAGGAAAGACAGTATAGAGATATACAGTTTTAACATTTATATAACAGTATGTTCACATCTGAAAACAAAATCACGCCATGACAATGATATTTCCCCCGAAGGTTTTAAGTAGCTTCATTATATTGGGGAGAGTTACTCTGTGATTGATAACGAAGAACAATATATCATCGGCATTTGCCGATAGTTTGTGCTCTTCATCTCCAATCCTTATTCCCCCTACGTCTGGACTCTGTCTGACCGCTGCCAAAAGAGGCTCCAAAGACAGAACAAACAATAGGGCTGGGGGCAGGGGGCAACCCTGTCTGGTTCCATTTTGCATCTCTAAGGGCATAGACATGTCCTGTTCACTTTTACCCTGGTTGTTGGGCGGTTATACGGTGCTCCAATCCAATTAGCCATCTTAGGGCCTACTCCCATTATCTCCAATGTTTTCATCATGAATCCCCAGTCCACCCTATCGAATGAATTTTCTGCATTGATTGAGAGTAGAAATCCTGGGGGGCCATGTCTTTATGTCCTGTAGGAGTAACCGTGTTCTTACCCCGTTGTCCTGACCCTCCCTACCTGGGATGAATCTGACCTGGTCTGGATGGACCATATCGTTCGTTACCATTTTCCTTGTCAAAAGAAGTTTATTGAGTATACAATATTATAAAGATACATAAAGTAAGTTTACAAGGATCTATAAAGTAAGCTCATTGTTTTACAGTAGGGTTTATATAGGTAAATATCATGAAATTTCAAATATTAAACATTGGGTTCACGTAAACCTAAATTAAAGATATAAATCATTTCCTTAGTTACTTTTGTAGGTATTTAAATGATTTATACCTACTATACATATTGTTTACAGGTAGAGTGTATATAGGTCAAATAAATTCTGATAATGAGCTTTAATCGTAAGGTGGAGAAAAGGAAAGAGAAAGAAGAAAAAGGGTTGAAAGGTAGAGGTATGGTCCACAAGTTTGTCCCACTCGTCAGTTTATTATTCTTTTTAGTTCTCTTTGAAGCCTTAGAATGGGTGTCTCTGTAAGTCATTTAATCTGTTACCATGGCAACAGGACAGAGTCATTGAAATTTGACAGGAACTGTTGTTTTATCCAAGGATGCCAAAGTTTTTCAAATTTTGGAATTTGATTTTGATCAATGGCTACCATCTTAGCATGGGACATTGTATTATTCATTCTGTGAATTGTTTCTGCTAGTACCAATGTAGGAGATTTCCATGCCTTGGCCACTGTTTGTTTTGCAGCCGTTATTAGTTGGATCATAAGTTTGAATTGAGAGAGTGTTAACCATTCCGGTTTTAGATTAAGTAAAGTTATATATGGATCTGGTTGTATTATTTTTTTAAATATTTTAGATGCAATCACGAAGACTTCCTTCCAGAAGGTTTGGATTACTGGGCACGTCCACCATATGTGTAAATGTGTGCCTATTTCTGGGCATCCTCGAAAACAAAGAGCTGAGGTATTAGGTGAATATTTTGCCACTCTAGTGGGTACAAGGTACCAGCGAGTTAGGACTTTATAATTTGTCTCCAGTGCTAAGATGTTGGGTGAAGATGACTTAGATGTGAGCCATATGTTAGACCAATCCGTGTCTTCTAAAGTTCGTCCCAGGTCCTCCTCCCACCTCTGAACTTAAGAGGGTCTATTAAGATTTACTACTCCATAAAATTGATTATAAAGTGATGAAATTGTACCTTTAGCAAATGGATCTTTTGTACAGATTGATTCAAAAATGGATAATTGGGATAATGGTGTATCCTCCTTTAGGAATGGTGTATAGAAATTTTTGATTTGGAGATATCTAAATATCTCAGCGTTTGGTAGATCATATTTTTCTCTAAGCGATGGGAATGAAAGGAATGATTTAGATGCTATGAAGTCATTTAGTGTCTGAATGCCTGATGTTGTCCAAGCTTTAAAAGAATTTGGGTAGATCCATGCCGGATAAAAGGCCGGATTTCTGATAAAAGAAAGGAGAGGATTGTGTGGAGATTGTAACTGATATTTGGTTTTTAGTTTATCCCAGAGAGATAAGAAGTTTAGTTATGGGATTATGAATTTTAAAGCGGTCTTTAGGATCAAGCCATAACAAGTTTGATATTAATAGAGGGTCATTTTCTGAAGCCTCTATAAATACCCATAATGGGATTTCCTGTTTTGCATGGTATTTGGACAGACTGGCCAAATGTGCTGCTCTGTAGTAGTTAGTAAAATTAGGGTATCCCAGGCCTCCTTTATTTTTGGGAAGATGTAGTGTGTGTATAGGTATACGTGGTTTAGAAGAGCCCCGTATAAACGAAGTTGCTCTTTTTTGTACTATTCTCAAAAAATAGGAAGGAATTGGAATAGGGAGGACTCTGAATAGATAAAGCAATTTGGGTAGAATAGTCATTTTGATTGCATTAATCTTCCCTATCCAGGATAAAGGAAGTTGCGACCATTGTTTTATTAGATTTGTGATCTGTCTTAATACAGGAGGATAATTGGTTGAGAATAAGTCAGAATGAGATGCTGTTAAATGAATTCCAAGATATGGGATTGATTTTTCTGCCCATGTGAATGGGAGTGCAGCCCTAGCCGGGATCAATTCCATGTTTGTGAGTGAAATATTAAGCATTAGGCATTTCTTAGGATTAATCATAAGGCCGGATAGGGCTGCAAATCCATCAAGAGCTGGTATTAAGTTAGGACCAGAGACCTGTGGTGATGATAGAAAAAGTAATATATCGTCTGCAAATATACATAATTTGTGTGTAATACCTCCTACTTCAATGCCAGTTATAGTTTGGTTTGTTCTGATGTATTGGGCCATGGGTTCGAGTATAATGGCAAATAATAGGGGAGATAATGGGCAACCCTGTCGGGTACCTCTTTCGATATTAAAGGCATCAGATTTGTATCCAGCATATTTTATATAGGCTTTGGGTTTATTATATAATGCTTTGATCCATGTTAAAAAGTGGGGTCCAAAACCCCATTTTTGTAATGAATATTGCATATATTGCCAGGATACTGTATCAAATGCCCTCTTAATATCGAGAGATAGAAAACATAAAGGGATCTTCCGTTTTTTAGCAATATGTGCCAATAACACTGCCCTGCGTATATTATCGCCTGCCAGTCTATTTGGCATGAAGCCTACTTGATCTCTATGTATTAATTTTCCTATAATGCTATTGAGGCGTTTTGCTATTATTTTTGCTAATAATTTAATATCGAGGTTTAACAGAGAGATAGGCCGATAATTCACACAGGAAGTATCATCAGAAAGGGGTTTTGGGATCATACAAACAATTGCCATTAGTGTTTCTTGCCGAAAAGAATGTCCATCTAGAAGTTTGTTAAAAGTTTCAGTGAGAATGGGAGAGAGTATTTCTGAGAATGTTTTATAGTATAAAGCCGAGTAGCCGCCTGGGCCTGGTCTTTTGTTAAGTTTTAGGTCTTTTATGGCGTTAGCAACTTCATCTATAGTTATAGGCTCATCCAAACTGCTTTTTTGATTCTGAGATAACTCAGGTAAGGTTATTTTTGAGAAGAAGGATTCAGCCTCTGTAGGATTAAATTCATTGTTTGTCTTGTATAAAGTTGCGAGATGTGAGTGAAATTTATGGACTATTTAACTGGATTACAAGTATAAACATTTTTTGATAATTTCAAACGTATTGGTTTGAAAGATTTGTTAGTTGAATTTAATGCCCGAGCCAAATATGTACCTGGTTTGTTTGTATTCATGTAGAAATTGTGTTAGGAGCGTTTGAGGGATCTATCAACTGACTCAGTGAGAAATAGATCGTATTCCAATCTAGATTTTTCCAGATGAGATTTTGTACTCTGAGATGGATTATCTTGAAATGATATGTAGGCTGCATTAAAATTGAGTTCTAGTTTTTTTGCTAGATTTTTGCGTTCCCGTTTAAATAGTGCCATTTGTCTTTGTATTGTACCAACGCAAGACAGGCTTATGAGCTTCCCACAGTGTTATTGGGGAGATGTCTGTTGTATTATTAATTGATATGTATTCCTTTAAAGCTTGTTCAATGGCCATCTGATGTAGTGGGTGTTTGAGCATTATGTCCGGTAAGTACCACGTTGGGTCATGCACTTTTGGTATGGCTGAGGCTATAGTAGTGTATACTGCATTATGTCAGACCACGGAATCGGAATTATATCTGATGCAATAATTTCTGGTATCATTCCTATTGTTAGAAAAATATGATCTATTCTGGTGAAGGTTTGATGAGGGTGCGAGAAATAAGTGAATTTCTTTTTCATTGGGTTACTTTCTCTCCACGAATCTACCAGATTGTATTTGGAAAAAAAGTTGAGGAAAAGGTAATCTAGAGTTTATTTTGGATGGTGTAAAAGGTGATTTATCTAGAAATGGGAGGAGGACCTGGTTCGAATCCCACACATTATCACTGTTCCTATTTTGTGTGTATTAATCACTTGTAATATATGTGAGAGGAATGGTGTAGGTTGTTTGTTAGGAGCGTAGTAGGAAATCACCGTGATTGCTGTATCCATTATATAACCCATGGAGTATCAGGTATCTACCTTCTGGGTCTTTAATTTCTGATGATAAGGTGAATGGTGTGGATCGGTGAAATGCAATTAGAGTTCCCCTTTGCTTGGTACAGGCAGAAGCCGTGTAAATTTGTTGATAAAAAGGAGAAATATATTTTGGAGTAGAATCTTTGGTGAAGTGTGTTTCTTGGAGGCATACTATGTGAGCATTCTTGTTATGAAAAGTACGGAAGGCTTTGGTCCTTTTTTGAGGGACATTTATTCCCTGAACATTCAGGGAAAGTATATTCAGTGGTGCCATGGTAACAGATCAAATAGTTTTGACTTACTTTTTGTTATGCAGAGCTGACTGCGCAGATCAACCTGTGTGGACTGAAGAGATGAAAAGATAGGAAAGAAACCAGTGAATTCTGGAGTAAAGAGTAAACAAAAAACATATGAGATTAGATGATACATTGTATAAATTATTTTTTGGAAGTAATCACAATTTACCCGTGAAAGAGAATAAATATCTCTCTCAGGGGAATAAGTGCCTTCGTCACACTCCCACATAATATGGTTGGGAGAATGAGGAGGGCTAATGGGGGTACACGGATCTTCCGCTTACAGGAGAGAAGTGCTATGTCAAAAGACATCAAAATGATGATTCATTAATTGGAGTGCAGAATATAGTTTTTGTTGAAAATTATTTATTCCAGGGTGGTTGTATATGGTTAGTCTTGCCCTAGGCTAAATAATTCAGTTAGAAAGGTACTGTTAATAACTTTGGTATTGATGAAGATAGTTTGAATTATTTTGGGATTTTAACCCTTTTAGAGGTAAACAATTACATATTTTATTCATATGCAACTGTTTAGATATGTTAACTCATAAAATTGAGGTTGTATTGCTTCAGATTAGAATAAACAAAACCTAATTCTAGGAACTAGTTAGGTAATAATATATTTGTTTTAAGAAGAAAAGAAAGAAAAAGCTTCCATTACTTCTGGATTATTGAACATATTTGTCCTAAAAAGTAATACATCTATTGTTATTACCTGAAAATATATAACTGAACAAGAATTTCCTTATTTCACTTATATATTCTAAGGCTATATGAATCAGAAGTAATAAGAAATATAACTGGAATGTAACATGATCCCACACAGTGTGTGACTATCAGAATGCAGTTACATTCAGTTATAAATACAGGTTTTTTATAGAGAACCATCTCTTAGTATAGTAAATGAAGAGATATCAGGAATTAGGATGTCAGTCCATTGAATCTTCTTGGTCCATGGATGATGTGGCATAACGGCCTCTTTTGTGAGAATGATGATTCCCATTTTGTTCTGAAATTTTCTGGGTGCTGCCTGAAGGTGAAGATGACGCCATTCTTCTGCGTGTGGGAGTGTTGCTGCTTGTGGGTTCTGTCAGATTTAATTTTAAAAGGGTTTGTTGTAGTTCATCTGCTGATCTGCTTCTGTAAATTGTACCTTGGTAGTTAAATCTGACTGAAAAGGGGAAGCCCCATTGATACATAATGTTGTGGCGTTGCAGTTCCATTAGTTGGGGTTTCATGGATCGTCTTTTAGTAATAGTAAGTTGGGATAGGTCAGCAAAAATTTGATAATTGTGTCCTTGAAAATTAAGTTCCTTTTTTTCTCTTGCAGCAATTAGTATTTGTTCTTTCGTTCTGTAATAATGAAATTTTGTGATTATATCACGTGGGGGTCCATCTTTCTTTTTGGCTGTGAGGGCTCTGTGTACTCTGTCCAGTTCTAAACGTTCAATAGGGATATCTGGCTTTAGTTCTTGTAATAGAGCAGTAATAGTAGATTGCAGGTCTGTCACAGTTTCAGGTATTCCCCTTATGCGCAAGTTTGAACGTCTGGCTCTATTTTCGTAATCTTCGAGCTTAGTTTGAAGTATTAAATTCTCTTCTTTTAATTGTTCCAATTCTGTTATATTTTCTTGGGTTGTAATTTCAATTTCATCCATTTTTATTTCTAAGGCTGCGGTGCGGTTTCCCAGCTCTCTTATTTCTTTGGTTAGGCTTTTTGTTATTTGGTCTGAGGTTTGTTTTAAAGCCTTATGAAGCATCTTTTCAAATTGTAATAATATTACTGGGGATGCTGAGGAGGCTTGTGAAGAAGTTTGTGAGAGGATTTATTCTGTATCTGACTCAAATGGAGAGTCTTGCTGTGACATTTTCTGTCTGTGAGAGCGCCCTGATGCTGTATCTTGTGAGGTGACTGGAGCTGCTTCAGCTGCAGTGAGTGCCTGTGAGCTCTTTGTGAGGTGATTTTTATTTCTGCCACGGTTTCCTTCCAGTACCATATTTCCTGCCCAAACTTTCACAGTTTGTTCCCTGGGGCAAAAAGGTTCAAATGGATACCTTTTGAGCCTGCAGGCTCTGCTTTGTCCTTCTCTTCTCTCCTCAGCGGTTTGGAGCTCTAACAATGCATGTCTGCCCTGCTAGACTCCGCGCATGCACCTGTTCATTACCATTTTCATTCTTCCTGCTAAAACCTTGGCAAAAAGTTTTGTGTCTACATTAAGTAACGAAATTGGTCTATACCTTGAGCACAGGGTGGCATCTTTTCCTTCGTTTAGGATAATAGTAATTAGTGCCATTAAGGCATCCCTTCTCATCTCCCAGCTTGATCCTATACCATTCATGTACCTACATAATTTGGGGATTAGTGTTTCCCCAAACTTTCTATAATACAGTATTGTTAACCCATCAGGGCCTGGGCTTTTCCCCATGGCTGTATTTTTTAGGGCCCGACCTATTTCTTCCTCTGTAATGGGTTCTTCTAAGGTGCTTAATCTATCTTCCGCGATTTTATTTAGGCTTACTTCCCTCAGGAATATTTTCACTTTTTCCTGTTCTGGGGTCTCCTTCTGTTTTACTGAGTACAGATCTTCATAATAATTTTGGAAAACACCCGCTATCCCCTTTGTATTATATATCATTTCCCCTGTACTACTGTGGATTTTCTCTATATAGTTTTCAGTTTTTTTCCTTTTCAGTGCTCGGGCCATTAAACTTTCCCTTTCCTTTTAGTTTCCTTTTTTTTCCCATTGCTATCAGGATTCCTCTAACGTATGCCTTATGTGCTTCCCAAAGGGTTGCTGCTGTTATTTCTTCGGTATCATTGGTTCTGAAATAATGTTCTAATTCTTTTCTTATTCTATCTTCTACTTCTTTTCCCTGTATGGATTTTCATTCTTTTGGATTTTCATTCTTATTTTTGGATTTTGAATTTCCGAATTTTTGAATTTCCGAATTTTCGAATTTCCAAATTTTTGTTTTCGGAAAAATTCGTCAAAGGGGTTTTCGTTAATTAGAATATTTCTGAACTAACGAATTTGTCGAATTTTGTCAAAAAACGGATTCGGAACGAAAAAAATTGCACATGTCTAGCTCTAATCACGTGCTTCAAAAAAGTAAATAACTCCATTGGAATCCATGCATCCGGCGCCCTGCATGTAGATTAGGGGGCCGGACGCATGGATTGGGGGGGGCGGCCCCCCCGCACCCCTAATGGAGCGGCCACCACTGTCGTATATGCTGGTCCATGTATGATTTGGGTCCTGTCATATCAGCATATATTACAGAGGTGTACTGTATATATATAGATATATATATATATATATCTATATATATATATTTATATATATATCTATATATATATATATATAGATATATATAGATATATATATATCAATATATATATAGATATATGTATATATATATATAATTTTTTTTTTTTTTAAATCCTGAAATACACTTTACCTACAGCAGGAACCTCTGCCCAGTCCAACAGTAACTTACTAAGAAATACAAACTCTACCAGAAATGTTGGAGATCTCTCCTTCTGGACATGAGACACACTCATAGCAACATGTATGAACTGAAGATCCAAATGCTTTACTGGTGCTGGGAATACAGGGATCCGAGCATCGAGATACCGGAACCTGAAATTAGATATTGTTATTATTATTATTATTATTTTTATTAAAGCGGATGTAAACCCATATACCCAGTAAAGTGACTGGCCTCAGGTGATACACAGAGATGAAACAAATCCTCCTACACAAGTTGTACCTGTTTATCTAAAACTGTCTTTCCCCTACAGCCGTCTGAAGTGCAGAATTTATAAAGCTCACCTGAGAGTTCAGAAATAAAAGAAGGGAAAAGAGAGCTGAAATTACACACTGCACAGCTCAGTGAGGAGAGTTCTGAAAGTTGATTGGAGGGAAGAGACACACCCCCTCTTCACATAGCACACAGGAACAGAGCTGAAGCTGCCAATCAGCTGAAGGTCCCTCCCCTGTCACAATTTTTCTCTTGGTGTCAGGAAAACTTCAGAAGTGAGTCATGCTGATGGCCGAGGAAGGAGGCAGCAGACAGAAATGACAGCGTTCTGGAGTGAGTCAAGTACACACTATAGAAGGGATAGGCTTTGTTCATATTTCATGTTTGAGGTTTACAACCTCTGTTATCATACCAAATGTTATCATACAAAACAGAAACAATTAGACATACCCTGGCTCAAGTAAGGGGAAATAAGAAAAATTGTACATTGTAACAACGCTTGTAGTATCTACATCAGTATCTTCACTCCACCATAGATTTGTATTGAGAATAGTAGACTATTACGAAGCAAATGCGACCACTACAGAAGTCATCTATGTACGTTAGTAGTAGACAGTACGGCTCCACTCACACATGATTGCCGCATTTCTGCCCCGCAATTTCAAATAGCTGCAAAACGCAGTACGAGTTTGCGATGCAATTACTTTTAATGGCGTCCCAATCATGCGTGCTGTCCAAAAAGAATTTCCAGAACTTCTTTGCGGCACATTTGGGGTGCCATTAGAAGTAATGGCATCACAGACGCAGCCATTGCAAATCGCGGGGATGGAATCATACCGATTCTGCCCTGTGATCATGTATGAATGGAGCCCTACTAATATAAAGTGAACATCTCAGGAGAGACATTAGTAGAGTCTGAGTTAAGCCAAATGTCCCATACCTTTGTAGCAGATGCCGAACCCCCGAACCTCCGTCATCGCTTGACCAGCCGCCGCTGTTATCTGCGGCTCTCCCTGTCAGGGCTGGGCTTCTGCCATTTTCTAGCAGCTATTTTCTTTCAGTCAAAGGCTGCTCAGATGTCGGTAAATGAATGGTTACCATTATCTGCCACATTAGTTCAGCCTACAGCCAGACCTTTTTGGCTATTCAAACAGCTTTGCTTATTTCCTCTTGGCTCTTCCATGGTCAATATCTCCTGCTGTGTTCCTATGTATGACTTGGCCTGGCTGATGTCTCTCCTGATTTCTCCTTCGATGGCCAACATCTCCAGTCTGTTCCTGCTGTGTTCCTGTGTAGGACTTGCCCTGGCTGATGTCTCCTGATTTTTCCTTCCATGGCCAACATCTACAGTGTGTCCCTGCTGTGTTCCTGTGTATGACTTGGCCTGGCTGATGTCTCTCCTGAATTTTCCTTCCATGGCCAACATCTCCTGTGTGTTCCTGCTGTGTTCCTGTCAATGACTTGGCCTGGCCGATGTCTCTTATGATTTCTCCTTCCATGGTCAATATCTCCAGTGTGTTCCTGCTGTGTTTCTGTGTAGGACTTGGCCTGGGTGATGTCTCTTCTGATTTTTCCTTCCATGGTCAATATCTCCAGTGTGTTTCTGCTGTGTTCCTGTGTATGACTTGGCCTGGTTGATTTCTCTTCTGATTTTTCCTTCCATGGTCAATATCTCCCGTGTGTTCCTGCAGTGTTCCTGTGTATGACTTTGCCTGGCTGATGTCTCTTCTGATTTTTCCTTCCATGGTTAATATCTCCAGTATGTTCCTGCTGTGTTTCTGTGTATGACTTGGCCTGGCTGATGGCTCTTCTGATTTTTCCTTCCTTTGTTAATATCTCCAGTGTGTTCCTGCTGTGTTTCTGTGTATGACTTGGCCTGGCTGATGTCTCTTCTAATTTTTCCTTCCATGGTCAATATCTCCAGTGTGTTCCTGCTGTGTTCCTGTGTATGACTTGGCCTGGCTGATGTCTCTCCTGAATTTTCCTTCCATGGCCAACATCTCCTGTGTGTTCCTGCTGTGTTCCTGTCAATGACTTGGCCTGGCAGATGTCTCTTATGATTTCTCCTTCCATGGTCAATATCTCCAGTGTGTTCCTGCTGTGTTGCTGTGTATGACTTGGCCTGGCTGATATCTCTTCTGATTTTTCCTTCCATGGTCAATATCTCCAGTGTGTTCCTGCTGTGTTCCTGTGTATGACTTGGCCTGGCTGATATCTCTTCTGATTTTTCCTTCCATGGTCAATATCTCCAGTGTGTTGCTGCAGTGTTCCTGTGTATGACTTGGCCTGGCTGATGTCTCTCCTGAATTTTCCTTCCATGGTTAATATCTCCAGTGTGTTCCTGCTGTGTTCCTGTGTATGTCTTGGCCTGGCTGATGTCTCTTCTAAATTTTTCCTTCCATGGTTAATATCTCCAGTGTGTTCCTGCTGTGTTCCTGTGTATGACTTGGCCTGGCTAATGTCTTTCCTGATTTTTCCTTCCATGGTTAATATCTCCAGTGTGTTCCTGCTGTGTTCCTGTGTATGACTTGGCCTGGCTGATGTCTCTCCTGATTTTTACTTCCATGGCCAACATCTCCTGTGTGTTCCTGCTGTGTTCCTTTGTATGACTTGGCCTGGCTGATGTCTCTTCTGATTTTTCCTTCCAAGGTCAACATCTCCAGTGTGTTCCTGCTGTGTTCCTGTGTATGACTTGGCCTGGCTGATGTCTCTTCTGATTTTTCCTTCCATGGTCAATATCTCCAGTGTGTTTCTGCTGTGTTCCTGTGTATGACTTGGCCTGGTTGATTTCTCTTCTGATTTTTCCTTCCATGGTCAATATCTCCCGTGTGTTCCTGCAGTGTTCCTGTGTATGACTTTGCCTGGCTGATGTCTCTTCTGATTTTTCCTTCCATGGTTAATATCTCCAGTGTGTTCCTGCTGTGTTTCTGTGTATGACTTGGCCTGGCTGATGTCTCTTCTGATTTTTCCTTCCTTTGTTAATATCTCCAGTGTGTTCCTGCTGTGTTGCTGTGTATGACTTGGCCTGGCTGATGTCTCTTCTGATTTTTCCTTCCATGGTCAATATCTCCAGTGTGTTCCTGCTGTGTTCCTGTGTATGACTTGGCCTGGCTGATATCTCTTCTGATTTTTCCTTCCATGGTCAATATCTCCAGTGTGTTCCTGCTGTGTTCCTGTGTATGACTTGGCCTGACTGATGTCTCTTCTGATTTTTCCTTCCACGGTCAAGATCCAGTGTGTTCCTGCTGTGCTCCTGTGTATGACTTAGCCTGGCTGATGTCTCTTCTGATTTTTCCTTCCATGGTTAATATCTCCAGTGTGTTCCTGCTGTGTATGACTTGGCCTGGCTGATATCTCTCCTGATTTTTCCTTCAATGGCCAACGTCTCCTGTATGTTCCTGCTGTGTTCCTGTGTATGACTTGGCCTGGCTAATGTCTCTTCTGATTTTTCCTTCCATGGTAATTTTTCCAGTGTGTTCCTGCTGTGTTCCTGTGTATGACTTGGCCTGGCTGATGTCTCTCCTGATTTCTACTTTCATGGCCAACATCTCCTGTGTGTTCCTGCTGTGTTCCTTTGTATGACGGCCTAGCTGATGTCTCTTCTGATTTTTCCTTCCAAGGTCAACATCTCCAGTGTTTTCCTGCTGTGTTCCTGTGTATGACTTGGCCTGGCTGATGTCTCTTCTGATTTTTCCTTCCATGGTCAATATCTCCAGTGTGTTCCTGCAGTGTTCCTGTGTATGACTTGGCCTGGCTGATGTCTCTTTTGATTTTTCCTTCCATGGTTAATATCTCCAGTGTGTTCCTGCTGTGTTCCTGTGTATGATTTGGCCTGGCTGATGTCTCTCCTGATTTTTACTTCCATGGCCAACACCTCCTGTGTGTTTCTGCTGTGTTCCTTTTGTATGACTTGGCCTGGCTGATGTCTCTTCTGATTTTTCCTTCCATGGTCAACATCTCCCGTGTGTTCCTGCTGTGTTCCTGTGTATTATTTGGCCTGGCTGACGTCTCTTCTGATTCCTGCTCCTGATTTTTGGCTCCTAAAAATTCTGACTTCTGGTTCCTGATCCCGGCTCGTCTGATTGCCCCTTCCAAACCCTGTTTCTCTTTTTGACTACGTTACTGACTTGTGTTATTTTTGCTATTACATTATCCCCTTCTGGACCACCCCATGCAAATATACTGCGACAGGGTGTCTTTTTTTGTTGATAGCGCAAAAAAGAAAAAACGCAGAGGTGATCAAATGCCACCAAAAGAAAGCTCTTTTTGTGGAGAAAAAAAGTTAATCATTTTTTTATTAGGTACAGCATTGCACGCCCGCACAATTGTCAGTTAAAGTAACATAGTGCCATATTGCAAACAATGGCCTGGTCATGAAGGGGGGGGGGGTAATTCTTCCAGGGCTGAAGAAGTTAAAGGTGCGATTTTAACAGCATCTTCTGTCTCTGCCTGGTTTATGGTTCCTGACATGCCCTTACTTGCCTGCCCCCCTTCCTCCTCCTTTAAGTGCGATGATCAGTACAGCCGGGACTGGAACGGCTGTGAGGTCAGCTATCATCTGCTCCCTTCCAAGGGGATTTCCTTTTTTTATAAAGACACTTAAATGGGGGAAATATTTTTCCAAAACTCTGCATATCTATGTCAGAGATTTACAGCCCCTGTTACCTCATATTCCAATGTTATTCCATAATATAGATATAAACAAAATAGAAAATATCTTAGAAGAAACTTTTCACATGCACAAAATTATTGCAATCAACACCCTTCACCAGCTCCAAGAACTAGATCCTTTCCATTAGACATGTGCAATTAGTTTTCTTCCGAATTAGTTTTTCATCAAAATTCAGCATATTTGTTCATTCGGAAGCATCAGAATGAATGAAAGACTATTTGACAATTTTTTTTTTCGAAAAGAATGAAAATTCGAAAGAACGAAAATGTGGAAATCAGAAAATCACAAAGAATGAAAATCCAAAAATGTGAAAATCAGAAAATCAGAAAGAACGAAAATCAGAAAGAACGAAAATCAGAAAATTCAAAAGAACGAAAAACATTTAGATCATTTTTGCTTTTCGTATTTCCTATTATAATTAAATTGTTAAACATTATTATTGTTTTATTATTATTATTATTATTATTGTTGTTATGTATTAATTATACATACTAATAATAATAATAATAATAATAATAATAATAGTTATAAATTATTAACCATTTAAGGACCGGAAGGACTAAGACACTTTGCACAGACATATCTACTCTAGGAATACTTTACTGCATTTACTTGAATATTTGCTTAGACATCTTTATCCTTCCTCACTAGAAATCTACTGTTTCCCAATATATCTAATTGGATTACAGTTAACGAGCTCCTACATGCCGGTGAAGAACATCAGATCTGCAACGTGAACTCTATTGTCATTACTGATAGATAGACCCCTAGATATATTAGATATATTACCATTTATAGACTTGCTCTCCCTTCTTAGGATAGCATTACAGGCTGGCTAGGTTCTATCATCTACAGAGTGGCATTATAATCAGTTAGCTGAAATATCCATCTCGGGGGAAACTTTATCTCTCAAAGGAAGTGTATATATATATATATATATATATATATATATATATATATATATATATATATATATATATATTATATATATCTGTCATTGTTAATCACTTATGCCGTCGTTTTATGTTGACTGTTTGAAGAGGGATATCGTTGTTATGGCAGCAGATAGCTGGCATAACCCTAGTATCCTCTTCTTCATGGAGCGGTCCGCTTTCAGATAAAAGTGGCCTCTGCTTAACATCATCTTTCACAGTATAAAAAAAAGGTCTACCTTTACTGTTGTCTTATTTTTTAATTCAAAAAAGTGTACTTTTTCCAAAAGACAAATACAGTGTTGTAAAAAAGTATTGCAACGACGGCCATTTTATTCTCTAGGGTGTTAGAAAAAAATATATAATGTTTGGGTGTTCTACGTATTTTTCTAGCAAAAAAAAAAAATTATTTTAACTTGTTTGTAAACAACAAGTCTGAAAAATAGGCCCGGTCTTAAAGTGGTTAATATTTCCCTTGTATCTTTCGGAGGAACTCTTTTTTGCTGAGTTGGCGCTGTTGCCTAGAACTCAGCAGATCTGTTACCTCCTCTTTGTGACAACGTTCCCATTATTGGTTCAAGCAAAATACTCATAGAACCTAAATACACAGAGTTGTCTGATTATTACTCTACAGTGATACAAGGATGTCTGAACCCAGAGCGTCAGGTGGGTTGGAAAGTTTACTAGGTCATGGCCATGCAGATGAGCAGGTATTACTAAGCAGTCCTCTAATGGGCTGTGCTACACCATAAATCCTCATTATGAACCTCTCAGCAAACAATATAAACAGAAAACAATCAAATGATTTCTTACTGTTCCTCTTTTCCAGAAGATGGGATGACTCATATTGATAAATGTTTCAGGCACAAAATCTGGACCTTTAATATTGGAAATTATGGGATAATAAAAAGCGTCTTTGCTAATAAACACCCAGCTTTGTAAAACAAGATCGGTTGGAATTTCTTTTCTCTCGGTAAAGTAGATCTCGTCATCGATTGAGTCCGTGTAATGAACATTTCTCACATACATGTGCAGCTTTTCATGGAAGATGGAAATACACAGATAACCACACAGTTATAAGAGTTCTAAAATGATATTCTGCTTAAAAAAATACAAAAATTATGAAGTTAGATTCAAGTAAAGAGGTTGTCTTTCTATAAATGTGAATAGGAAAGAATGAATCAGAAGAATCACGTATTCTTCACTTTTTGATTCTCCTGCAATGTTCCCATGTACATTTCTCTGATATGAAAAGACTCCTCCAACCTAATAATCCAGAGAACCATCAATCATTCATTTCATTTCCAGATTGGACAAATCTGTATGTATACATTCAGGAGCATCAAAAAAAAAATTGTGATATTCCTGGCTATTATATTCAGGCTACCCTGTTTCCCCGAAAAAAAGACCTAGCGTGATTGTCAGTGATGGCTGCAATATAAGCCCTACCCCCCCCAAATAAGCCCTACCCTGTTTCCCTGAAAATAAGCCCTACCCTGAAAATAAGACCTATAAGGACTTTAACTAGGGCTTATTTGGGGGGTGGGGCTTATATTGCAGCCATCACCGACAATCACGCTAGGTCTTATTTTCGGGGAAACAGGGTATTACTCTAAAATCTGGTATACACTATTCGTTTTTTTTTTCGTTCAACCCAGTTGAGTTGAACCGACCAATGTGTAGGGCCCGTGTGTACCCGGCTTAAGGGAGATAAGCAGAGGACAGGGAAAGCCTCACATGGAGTGATTTGCACTGAATTGTAATTGTTGTTAGGAATTTTCAAACACATCATAATGTATTGTTCAATACTCAATACCACATTGTTACCTCCTTTGTCTGATTTTTTTTCTCTTTCAGTATTTTTTTAATTAAAGTTTTAGAGAACAAAGTTATACAGTCAACAAGGAGGTATAGCATTTCACAACGGCTTGCACAGAAGCTACAATGCAAAGAGTGTTCACAATTTGACATCGGAAGTTAGAAAAAGGTACTAAGGACCACCAGAGTTTCATTGAACCCTAGTTCGGTCACAGAGCAACCCTTGTACTGGTGAAGGGCGAGCAGCAGAAATGTGTGCTCCTCAATGGGGCATCACATGTTGTAAGTGGGGAACGGGAAGGGTTTGGGCTGTGTAGAGGAAGGTTTACAGCGCCCCTCAGAAGGGTGGCTGAGAGGGTACCGATGTTGAGTATTGAGCCCTACGAAATGTGACATAGCTTAGAAGACTTGATAAGAGAGAGTAGGAGATAATTAAAAAAAAATTAAAAAGACAAATGAGGGAAAACAAAAGAATAGCAGGATGGAAAAGAGAGATGTTTCCCTAGATTATACAGTGCCTTGAAAAAGTATTCATATTTTTGTCATGTTACAACCAAAAATGTAAATGTATTTTATTGGGATTTGATGTGATAGACCAACACAAAGTGGCACATAATTGTGAGTTGGAAGCAAAATTATAAATTAAAATTAAATTAAAATAAAAAAACAAACAAACTTTTTTTACAAATAAATATGTGAAAAGTGTGTGTGTGGGGGGGGGACATTTGTATTCAGCCCCCTTTACTCTGATACCCCTAACTAAAATCTAGTGGAACCAATTGCCTTCAGAAGTCACCTGATTAGTAAATAAAGTCCACCTGTGTGTAATTTAATCTCAGTATAGATACAGCTGTTCTGTGAAGCCCTCATAGGTTTGTTAGAGAACCTTAGTGAACAAACAGCATCATGAAGGCCAAGGAACACACCAGACAGGTCAGGGATAAAGTTGTGGAGAAGTATAAAGCAGGGTTAGGTTATAAAAAAATCTCCCAAGCTTTGAACATCTCACGGAGCACTATTCAATACATCATCGAGTATGGAAAGAGTATGTCACAACTGCAAACCTACCAAGACATAGCTGTCCACCTAAACTGACCGGCCGGGCAAGGAGAGCATTCATCAGAGAAGAGCCAAGAGGTCCATGGTAACTCTGGAGGAGCTGCAGAGATCCACAGCTCAGGTGGGAGAATCTGTCCACAGGACAACTATTAGCCGTGTTCTCCACAAATCTTCCCTTTATGGAAGAGTGACAAGAAGAAAGGCATCGTTGAAAGAAAGCCATAAGAAGTCCCCTTTTGCAGTGTGCGAGAAGTCATGTGGGGGACAAAGCAAACATGTGGAAGAAGGTTCTCTGGTCAAATGAGACCAAAATTGAACTTTTTGGCCTAAAAGCAAAACGCTATGTGTGGGGGAAAACTAACACTGCACATCACCCTGAACACACCATCCCCACCGTGAAACATGGTGGTGGCAGCATCATGTGGTGGGGATGCTTTTCTTCAGCATGGACAGTGAAGCTGGTCAGAGTTGATGGGAAGATGGATGGAGCCAAATACAGGGCAATCTTAGAAGAAAACCTGTTAGAGTCTGTAAAAGACTTGAGACTGGGGCGGAGGTTCACCTTCCAGCAGGACAACAATGTGTTAGAATGGCCCAGTCAAAGTCCAGACCTAAATCACATTGAGAATCTGTGGCAAGACTTGAAAATTGCTGTTCACAGACGCTCTCCATCCAATCTGAGAGAGCTTGAGCTATTTTGCAAAGAAGAATGGGCAAAAATGTCACTCTCTAGATGTGCAAAGCTGGTAGAGACATCCACAAGAAGACTTTCAGCTGTAATTGCAGAGAAAGGGGGTTCTACAAAGTATTGACTCAGGGGGGCTGAATACAAATGCCACCCACACTTTTCACATATTTATTTGTAAAAAAATGAAAACCATTTCTCATTTTTCTTCCACTTCACAATTATGTGCTACTTTGTGTTGGTCTATCACATAAAATCCCAATAAAATACATTTACGTTTTTGGTTGTAACATGACAAAATGTGGAAAATTTCAAGGAGTATGAATACTTTTTCAAGGCACTGTAAGGATCAGGGACAGAATGCCTTCCATGTGACTATAGCAATGGGTGATATCAGATACACCTCCATACTCACCCACAGCAGCATTTTAGTCATTGCATGATAGACCACTATTGGGATAAGCTGTGCCGCTCGGTAATATTGCTGGATCTGGGGCATGGCTAGACCCCCATGCGGTTTTGCCCTAAAAAGGAGTTTCTTGGAGACTCTCTGTCTGGCATCCTGTCAAATAAACCAAAGGTACAATCGCTACATACTTAGATCTTAAGATATGTGGAGGGACATTAATTGGAATAGTCTGAAAAGGTGCATCGTACGGGGGGGTGAGGTATATCCCCATGTTAGGAAGGCACCCTGAGTCTCATTGAAAAGAGTTGGTAGCCTGAAAAGGGGGCAATTATTTTTTTAAGGGATATCTTCAGAGTCTTGGACTTTGAATGGTTAACATTTCGGCCTGAAAGGGCTGAGATATCTTTAAGGAGTTTGGCCAATTTGGGGATGGAGATTACCACGTTAGTTAGAAACAGCAGGTCTGCAAAAAGGCATATCTTCTGGTGTTGCCTAGCTTGCCCCCCACACATTTGGGGAAGTCCTGACAGAGATGGGCAACGATTCCATTCCATTATTTAACAAAGGCCTCCTTAGGATTATCATATAGTCCAGCTATCCAGGGCATAAAATAGATGCCAAAGCCCCAAGCATCTAAGAGAAATTTAAGGTATGGCCAAGATACACTATTGAAGGCCTTATGAATATCAAAAGAAAGAATATAGGCTTGTTGAATTTGTGATTGACCTAGATCGATCATGTGAAGGGCTCATCTAACATTGTCAGAGGCCTGGCATTGCGGCATGAAGCCCACCCGATCCTTTCTGATCAGTCCCAGAATACCTTCATTTAGCCTGGTCACCAGCAGCTTGGCTAAGAGTTTAGCATCTAAGTATAGTAAGGAGATGATTCTGAAATGTATGCATGAAGTATGGTCGGGATTTGGTTTTGCAAAGCTTAAATATACCTGCTGTTAAGGTATTGGGACCCATTTTACCTCCCTCAATTAAAACGTTGAAAAATTGAGTAAGGTGTGGTGTCAAAATATTGGTAGACTTATAGTAAGATGCTGTGAAGCTATCTGGTCCAGGGCATTTATTAGTCTTAAATTGTTTGATTGTTGCCTGTATGAGAGCCTCTAGGGTAGTCAGAAGGGATTGGGAAGAGGGGGTAGGTGAAGCTTAGATAAAAACTCACGCATTTGTGAGTGGCTAAAGGGAGATGAGGTGCCATAAAGAGATCTTAAGGATTTGTGGAATCTTGTCAATTCATCAACAGCCCATTACGGGCTAAGGACAGCCCATCCCTGCGTGGGTAAGCTTAGTACATTGTGGAGTGCACAGCATCAGCTTATGTCTTCCTGTAGACACTGAGCCCAGGTCTATCACTGCAGAAAACTCCCAGCCCACCTGGCTACCACCAGCCCACATGGCTGCTTGCTTCCCCCAGTCCTCCTGACTGACACACACACATGGGGATTCCCCAGGGGGGCAAGGTGATGAAGACTTGGCACATCACAGTCTTCAAGAGAGCACTGCTAGAGCTGACAGTCTCTCCCCCTTATGTTGTCCCTGCACCGTGCTTATCTACTCACTGTCTCTGCTTGCTCTCTCCAGCTGCCTCTCCGACATGAAACTCTCCAATTTCCTCCTGTGGTGGTATCCAGCCTGAGGTAAATCCCCTCCCTGGCAGGGTCCCGCAATGGCCACTGACAGCCTCCCTCAGCACTACTTCCCCATCACCCACCCAACTCCAGTTGCTGGCATGGCATGTCATGTCTATTTATGGGCTATCTCAGTCCCCTGCCAGCCCCACCTCTGGGAATTGCTTGGGAGGGTCCATAAATATTTAAGGCAGCCCCTTCTAACCTCACTATTTTCTAGAACATTCTCCAACACTCTAGAAAGGGGGGTCATCCAGCCCTGAACTCTTGTAACCCTGACCCAATTACAGACCCATCATGTAACATGAGTCAGAGTATAGTTTACTTACTCTCACTACTAGTAGCACACAGTAGAGGGCACTACAATTACATGAATGCTCATAATGACTGGAAGACAATATACGGTGATGAAGTTGAATCTCATAATGACCACTGTTAAAAGCCAATGTATAACATAACTAACAGGGTTAATGAATGTGGCCACTACACAGAACAGAAGCAAAACTGAAGAAAATACTTGCATGTAGCTGTAGCACCCTCTAGTGTGCTAGAAGTGGTAGTGATTACTTTTTTTTGTTAAAGTGGTTGTAAACCCTCTGAAAAAGAAAACACACTGCAAGACAAAGGCATAATGAGCTAGTATGCATAGCATACTAGCTTATTATGAAGTACTTACCTGAGATCGAAGCCCCCGCAGCGGTCCTCGTTCTCCCCCTCTGGCAGCGACATCTCTCCCAGAGTGACTTCGGGGTATCGCAGGCTCCGGCGCTGTGATTGGCCGGAGCCAAGATGATGTCATTCTGGCGCATGCGCGCGGGAGCCGCCGGTAGCGGCACGTCTAACTGAAGCAACGGCACGACGTGCCATTGCTTCAGTGCGCATGTGCCGATGACTTCGGCACATGCAGACACAGGGGGATATCTCCTAAACTGTGCAGGTTTAGAAGATATCCAGGGTAGCTACAGGTAAGCCTTAATATGGGCTTAGATGTAGCATAGAGTGTGTTGTAAGGGTTTACAACCACTTTAAGTGTAGGTGAATTCCAGGCATGGCTGGCAGCCAAGCCTGTCTGTTTGTTTTGATCTGGGTTGGGAGTGACGCAGGCAGAGCTGGGTGACTCACAGGCAGCATCACTGAGACCTCCCACTTTTTTGCAGAATATTCTAGCATCTTCTGGAAAGGAAGGATGAGAGGAGAGGTGGAGCTGCCTGGAGTGTTCTGAGGAGCCCTGACCAATCCCCAACCTGGATTGGTAGGGGGCAGGCCTCCCCAAACACTTGCCGACCAGCTGCCGTCATTGTACTGCGGCAAGTCGGCTCGTTCCCGAAAATCACCGTCATTGTACGTCGGCTCGGGAACTGTAGATTGTGGCCAGCGGGGGAGCCAATCAGCGCGTGGGGTGGACTCAATGTCCGCTGGCCACCCACGATCGTTCCCCGCAGTGACAAAACGGGGATCTGCTTGTGTAAACAAGGAAAATCTCAGTTCTGACAGGGAAGATCACACAGATCCTGTCTTTTTGCTATGCAGGAAGACGACGGATCTGTGTGTTTCCCCAGGCAGCCCATCCCCCATACAGATAGAACACACCTGCAGGGAATACATTTAACCCCCTGGTCGCTGTAACGGACCTCCGTCTTCAACAGGACTATGTCTGCCATAAATGCTTTCTCTGCCCGGCACCACACGATCCAAGACCCTTTAGCCCACCCAGTCACTAGCCATAACTCAGTGTAGGGTGAAAAACCTCAGACTCTTTATTCAAGCACATGTTACAACAGATTCAGGGCAGGGTAAACTGTCCAATAACAATAGACACACAGGTCAGGTGTATTCAAACTACTCATCAGTAAACTGTCTTATCAGCAGGGAGGGGCTGCTGGAGGAGTCCCCCCCATTCACATAGACTTACATCCCATAATATACTTTTCTCCTAAGGCCTGACAGACAACAGAACAATTGAATACAACCAGACCCAAAGTGACTCCCATCCCAGTGACACTTTGCGCAAACACTTGTAGGGCTGGTGCTGGGGAACAGTAGGGCAATCAGGGGAAGTTGGGTCCCTGTGACAATCGTCCCTGATGTTAACCCCTTCCCTGCGAGTGTCATTAGTACAATAACAGTGCATATTTTTAGCACTGATTACTGTAATAATGTCACTGGTTCCCAAAAAAGTGTCAAAAATATCAGTTAGGTGCTCAGATCTGTCTGCCGCAATGTCGCAGCCCCACTAAAAATCATAGATCACTCAAGAGGACTGGGAGATTGCAGTCAGGGATGGGTGCAGAGCCAGTGGAGTGGCGTTGGCAGTGGAGAGAGGCAGCTGCAGCCAGGAGGGCTGGCAGGGCCTGAAGATGTGGTACTGGGCTCAGTAGCCACGTGGACAACTAGCACTGGGACTACCTTTTTTTTGTTACACCATAGGGGCCCGCAGTCCCTGCCTGTAAAGGGCATCTGCTTGAGGCCAGGCTAAGCAAGTGAATGGCCTATCTATCAGTGCTGGTCCTGAAGAGTGAGATCAAGAGTCAAGTAAAGTGCTGAAGAGTGAAATCAAGAGTTGTGCTGGAGCTGGAAGTAAAGAGGTTGTATATACCTGGAGGTGGAGGTGTATATAGTTGGTCCCATATATCTTTTCTGCAATCAGTTGGGCATCCTATGAGTATCTCATCCCCATCCAAGGTAAACCCCCTCAATAAAAATACAAAACAAAGTTCAAGGACTGGTTTTCTGCCTGAGGGTGAATGAGAACTGTTTTCCTGGCTGGGCAGGGTGACGGAAAGACCACAACACTCAGCAGCTCCTACGGGGGTACCGCTACATAGCGAAGAATACACTTCCATTGGCCCCTGGGTGGACTTTGTCCCCCAGGCTTACCTATATGTCATTTGCAGGGGGCATATTTGCAGCTGGGGCTCTTTCTCAAAGTGGGGGTATTTTTATAAGTGGGAGCACTATCGACTATGCACTTCAGCATTAGGGGAGTGAAGGGCACAGACAGTGGGGAGGGGGTGAAGGTGACAGAGGACAATGCACTGGGGGGCACAAAGGATACTATAGTGGGGGAGAGTGTGAAGGGGACAGAGGACATTGCTTTGGGGGGAGGCAGAAGACACAAAAGTGGGGGGGGGTGGAGGGGACAGAGGACACTGCATTGGGGAGGGGGTGAAGGAGACAGAGGGCACTGCATGGGGGGGGCACAAAGGATACTACAGTGGGGGTGGGGTATGAAGAGGTCAGAGAACACTGCATAGGGGGGTAGAGGACACTACAGTGGGGGGTGGGTGAAGGGAACAGAGGACACTGCATTGGGGGGGGGGGCACAAAGGATACTACAGTGGGGGCAGAGTGTGAAGGGGACAGAGGACGTTGCTTTGGGGGGAGGAGGCAGAGTACACAAAAGTGTGGGGGGGTGAAGGGGACAGAGGACACTGCATTGGGGGGGCACAAAGGATACTACAGTGAGGGGAGAGTGTGAAGGGGACAGAGGACATTGCTTTGGGGGGAGGAGGCAGAGTACACAAAAGTGTGGCGGGGTGAAGGGGACAGAGGACACTGCATTGGGGGGGCACAAAGGATACTACAGTGAGGGGAGAGAGTGAAGGGGACAGAGGACGTTGCTTTGGGGGGAGGAGGCAGAGTACACAAAAGTGTGGGGGGGGTGAAGGGGACAGAGGACACTGCATTGGTGGGGGTGCAGAGGATACTACAGCGGCGGTGTGTGAAGGGGGCAGAGAACACTGCTTTGGGGGAGGGGGGGCACAGGACACTGCAATTGTAGGAGGGGAAGAGGACCCTACTGCAGGGTGGAGGGGGTGGAGGACACTATTGTGAGGGGAATGATGTAAAGGACACTAGTGGGAGTGGGGGGGTACAGGAAACTATGCTGTGTTTTTATTGGGCGCTTGATAGTTATTTTTTTTTATTTTCTCCATGTTGTCCAGGTAGGTCTCAACCTTGCCTACCCCAGCTCTAAGGATAGCTGGGATCTGCCGGCCCCCTGGACCGGTATCAACCTTCCTTGATGACTTCTCTGCCTGGTTACCATACTTTCTCTCTTCTGAAATCCCCACAATTATTCTCGGTGACTTCAACATCCCTTTTAATACTAACATTCCTGTTACTTCCAAACTGCTCAGTCTAACCTCCTTCTTTGACCTGAAGCAATGGATACATGCTTCTACACACTCTGAAGGCAACACTCTTGACCTTGTATTCTCCCACCTATGCACTCCATGCAACCTCTCCAACTATCCTTTTCCACTCTCTGATCACTACCTTATTAGTTTCACTCTTTCCCTCTCCTCCACCTCCTCTCCCTTCAACCGCCTAACTGTTACCCGTAGAAACCTTCGCCATCTCAACCCTTCTGCTCTCTACTCTGCTACTGACCACCTCTATGAAAAATCTCACCCTTGCCCTGCCTTAACCTAGCCATTTCTGTATACAACACTTCACTGTCATCCTCCCTGGACACACTGGCCCCCCTCACTACACACAGAATTAGGCCCCGACCCCTACATTCTTCGCAAACAGATGACACCAGAAGGCTGAAAAAACATAGCCATGCTCTTGAGTATCTGTGGCTTAAGACCAAGTCTCTACTTTATCACTCTCATTAAGAACTTATCATCCCGTCCCCGTCAACTCTTCTGTACCTTCAACTCTCTACTTCGTCCTCTACTGCCTTTACCCACCAACTCACTCACTGCCCAGGAGATCGCTAATCGCTTCAAACATAAGATTGATACAATTCACGAGGAGATCTCCTCTGCACAAGTACCTTCTCTATTTAACACTTCATGCCCACAGGTACAATCATTACTTTCCTCATTCAACCCTATCACTATAGACAAAGTTGCTAAACTTCTTGCTTACATCCTGCTAAACACCTGTCCCCTGGATCCTGTTCCCTCGTAAATGCTATGGTCACCCTTTGGCTTTATTCTACACACTCTAACTCACATCTTAAATCTCTCCCTCTCTTCTGGCATCTTCCCCAACTCTCTAAAACATGCTCTAGTCACCCCCATACTTAAAAAGCCCTTACTGGACCCCACCAATCTTAACAACCTATGCCCTATCTCCCTGCTCCCCTTTTTATCCAAACTCTTTGAACGTCTGGTCTACAATGGACTGAGAGACCACCTCACCAAGAAAAACCTTCTTGATCCCCTTCAGTCTGGATTTCGCCCTCAACACTCCACAGAAACTGTCCTCCTAAAACTAACAAATGCTCTACTAACGGCCAAAGCCAATGGACATTATTATGTACTCCTACTCCTGGACCACTCTGCTGCCTTTGATACGGTTGACCACCCCCTCCTCCTCAAAAAACTCCATGCCTTTGGTTTACATGACAGTACTCTTCACTGGTTCTCTTCCTACTTATCCAACCGCACCTTTAGTGTTACTTCCAATTTTACTTCCTCTTCTCCTTTCTCTGTTGGGGTCCCCCAAGGTTCTGGACCTCTTCTATTCTCAAGCTACATCTCCTCCCTGGATCAGCTGATAGCCTCCCATAGCTTCCATCTCTACCATCTCTATGCTGACAACAAAAATTTACCTCTCTACCCCTCAGCTAACTCCTTCAGTCTCCTCACGTATCATTAATTTACTAAGAGACATATGAGTCTGGATGTCACACCACTTCCTCAAACTCAACCTATTGAAACCCAAACTCATTATATTTCCTCCCACACGTGCCACTTCTCCTGATCTCTCTATCAAGATCGATGGCAGAACTATCAACCCATCTTCACATGCCAAGGTTCTAGGTATAATCCTGGTCTGATCTATCCTTTAGGCCCCACATCCAGTCACTGTCCAAATCTTGCCACCTCAACCTCCGTAACATCTCCAAAATACGTCCCTTTCTAACCAATGACACCACAAAGCTCTTAGTTTACTCCCTGGTCATCTCACGCCTCAACTACTGTAACTCCCTCCTTATTGGCTTACCTTTACATAGGATACCCCCCTTCAGTTAATCATGAATGCTGCTGCCAGGCTCATCGACCTTATCAGAATTGTAACGAGCCCCTTGCTCGCTCGGTTCCACTCTCCCGACACTCCTCTGCAGCTATTGAATCAGATTGCAACGTCTGATGTTTCGGTCATCCGATGCTCCGGGACTAGAACTACAGCTCTGTGCCATTCTAGTCCAGTTGTGATAGCTCAGAACAAACACCAGGCAGGCTGTATGTAAGTTCAAACATGAATCTCTTTTATTGCAAAATACAGGCTTTTATACACTAAAAATGGAGGTGCAGACCTCCTGCTCATATTACTCTAACAATACAGCTGTAACCTAATTAACATGAGCTAATTAACTAATCCCTTTAGACAGCCTAGATGACTCAGACATGACCGTTAGGCCAGACTGGCCGTCTTGTAGTTCAGAAAATCCAATCAACATTATCACAATCAACATGGACTCTTCTTCACACAATAGCAGAGTTAATTAACACAAATAACAATGGTGATCTAATGACTCTTAGATCCCATAGTAGACTTATTTACAATACACATTTTAGCAGACAATAGACAGACAGGTGTTGGAATTTACATCAGCATCTCCTAACAATATCTGTCCCAGCATTATGAATCAGCCACTATTCCAATATGGCAAATCCAGGGTCCCATAGTCTGTGTGTCCTGGGGGACCAGGACCCGAATCCACAGTAATATTACCTCAAGGGTCCCCAGGCATACAGCTCACAAAGAGCAGCATTCCCCCAAATGCAAGGGCCCCCGATCGATCGTCAAGAGGGTAGCATACAGTCCCCTCCAAAAGTCTCATTCCCGGCTAGGTCTGTCACATTTCTCCCCTTTTGGCAGGAGACTAACACAGGAGGAGACCCCAGATGGGTTGACTCCAAAGTTAGTCAGTAGTTCCAGTCCTCTAATGCCTGTACCCACACAGTACCCCAAACAAATTGTTCCAAACAAAGCATTACTCACCCAGCCAACCTCTGCCTCTCTCAGAGAACATATTTGCCGCTGGGGAGAGGCCTGGACTGGCCCTTCTCCCTGGAGTCCTTTCTGCTGCTGGAGAGAAGACAGGGTGTCTGGGCTCACTCCGTCATGCTGTTGGGGATCTGGGCCGACTACCCAGCATCCCTGGGGTATACAGGTGGAGACTGAAGTCCCATCCACCTTCACAGGACATCCATCCTCTGTTAGTTGAGGGCAGAGTCCAGCAGTACTCGGCCCTGTTGCCAGCCCTTCTGCTGGAAACCCAACACCATCTGCTCCGGCTAACTGTTGGGGAGGGATGACGAACACCTCCTCTCCCTTCTCCCCCTGTATCCTGATCTGCTGCTGGGAAGTGACCACCTCCTTCTCACCCTGAGCCTCCGGAACCGCCGCAGGTGTAGGGCAGAGATCTTGGACCCTCTGTCCGGTTGCCAGCGCTTCAGCTGGGGAAGTTCCTTGTGACTTTACAGATACTTCTGTTGATGCCGGGCAGAGCATAGTGAAGTTTGGCCCTAATAACAGCTCCTCTTCTGCTGGAGGCTCACCAGGTTGTTCTTCCTCAGCAGAAAAGTCTATCAAATCCCCTGTCTCTGCAACTAGTGTCTGGGGATAAAGGTTTACCATCTCCTCTCCGTGGAACCCAGAAGATGCTATCAGTGCTGGGCAGAGCACAGTAAAGTTTGGCCCTAATAACAGCTCTTCTTCTGCTGGAGGCTCACCAGGTTGTTCTTCCTCAGCCGAAAAGTCTATCAAATCCCCTGTCTCTGCAACTGGTGTCTGGGGATAAAGGTTCACCATCTCCTCTCCGTGGAACCCAGAAGATGCTATCAGTGCTGGGCAGAGGTTAGCAGAGCTCTGCCCTGTTGTCAGCACTTCAGGTTTGGGGACGGCAATCTTCAGATTTTCCACTGCCGATTCTCTGGCATTCTGCTGGACTGGCACATTCCTCCATCCAAGATCATCCAATGCAGAAACAGGTTCATCAAGGTCAGTCAGCACTTGCTGCATCTGCCATAAGACCTCCGCCTCCATAGCTGCGGGGGCAGGTTGGCAAAGCACACTGTTACTCCGCCACTTTGTCAACTCTTCAGCCAGGATTTCAGAGTTGTCAACTGGTATTTCCTGATAGTCCCAGGCAAAGGGAGCACCACCCTGCTGCTGAGCAGAGTCTAACAGCTGTTTGTAGGCGATCTCCAACTCCCATTCCTGAACGGCCAGAAACTCCAAATCTTCCAGTGCCCAGTGCACTTCTGAGACATTCAGTCTCCGCTCTCTGTGCTCCATTATTTCCTCCAAACGCCACTCCCGATCACTTCCAAAGTCAGGGTCCCTGGACAGCCTCCAGTATAACAATCCCAGGCCATCGTAATCAAAGCCTTCCGTGGGGCTGTCATCTGCTGTCCACGGGCACACTTGGGCTACATACCACTGGAGGGCTCTGTAGCTCTCGTCCAACCGCATTTCTGCCCGGATCAGCCTGCTTAACTCGGCTGTCCAATCCTGGTTCGGCTGTTCCCCCAAAAACAGCATTCACACTTCATACTGCGACCAGTACCTCACATGGATGGAGGGGAGAACTTTTCCCTGGTGTCGCTGCTCACGGGCTAGCGCTTCCTTCCAGAGTTCACAGCGGATAGAATCAAACCATCCTAGCAGGACCTGCTCTGATACTGGTCCTCTGTGCTGTATCTCCTTCTCTCGCAACCTCCTTCTGAATTCCTCATCCATGGTGGCTGGTATCTCTCCTCTCCTGCTATCCTGCTACCTTGGATCCAGGTGATGGTTTGGATGTGTTCACGGCAAGGAAGCACGATCCCACCATTCCCTCCACGGCTCTCAAGTAAGTCTTTCAGCGTGGCTCTCCTGCAGGCTGGTTTGGAGTGTTCCAGTAACTGGAGAGCAAATCCCACGGCTGCCAACCAATGTAACAAGCCCCTTGCTCGCTCGGTTCCACTCTCCCGACACTCCTCTGCAGCTATTGAATCAGATTACAATGTCTGATGGTTCGGTCATCTGATGCTCCGGGACTAGAACTACAGCTCTGTGCCGTTCTAGTCCAGTTGTGATAGCTCAGAACAAACACCAGGCAGGCGGTATGTAAGTTCAAACAGGAATCTCTTTTATTGCAAAATACAGGCTTTTATACACTAAAAGTGGAGGTGCAGACCTCCTGCTCATATTACTCTAACAATACAGCTGTAACCTAATTAACCTAATTAACATGAGCTAATTAACTAATCCCTTTAGGCAGCCTAGATGACTCAGACATGACCGTTAGGCCAGACTGGCTGTCTTGTAGTTCAGAAAATCCAATCAACATTATCACAATCAACATAGACTCTTCTTCACACATTATCAGAGTTAATTAACACAAATAACAATGGGGATCTAATGACTCCTAGATCCCATAGTAGACTTATTTACAATACACATTTTAGCAGACAATAGACAGGTGTTGGAATTTACATCAGCATCTCCTAACAGTATCTGTCCCAGCATTATGAATCAGCCACTATTCCGATATGGCAAATCCAGGGTCCCCAGAGTCTGTGTGTCCTGGGGGACCAGGACCCGAATCCACAGTAATACCACCTCAAGGGTCCCCAGGCATACAGCTCACAAAGAGCAGCGTTCCCCCAAATGCAAGGGCCCCCGATCGATCGGCAAGAGGCTAGCATACAGTCCCCTCCAAAAGTCTCTTTCCTGGCTAGGTCTGTCACAAGAATAAATAATAAAAAAGAAATTGAGTAGGTGAGTCGAATGACAACTACGTAGAATAAGGTGCATCAATATATACACAATAAAGTAAATCCAATGAATTGTGTATTCAAAGTGAATAAATAATAAATGGTAATAATGGCATAAACAAGCTACACTGTAAGGACCTCTGGTCTCCACACTACAGTCTGTTTCTGCAGTCACTAGTACCTAATGGTGAAATGGGTGAAATAAAGTGTATGAAGTGAATACAATAAATTGTAAAAATAAAATAGACAAAAAAATGGTGGTAATGGTCTATATAGCTTAAACTGCAAGAACCAATTGTCTCTATATTGCAGTCTAAATGCCGCAGCCGCTAGAACCTAGTGAGTGTTGCTAAGTGCAAGTGGTGTAGTGAAAATGATATCACACAACTGCAATGGATTTTACACAAAATGAATGGTGTACATCAGTGCTATATCTCAAGGAAAAGCACTATAGAAAAAATGAATAAATAAATAAATATAAACAAATAAATAAATATAAACAGAAATCAAAGTCCAAAGAGTCCACTGCGGGACTGTATGCAAATGAAATTAATAGCAATAAGGTCTTTAAATAAAGAAAGTCTCTATATAAAGAATAAGTTGATGGAGACCCTCTAGTTTTCTGATCCCTAGCTGGCTGATATTCAGTACAATCTGGTGGGCTTGTAACGTTCCTAGTGGTGTCTCCTGTATGTGGTCTCACAGAACTCTCACCTTCAGGTTATAGTAAAGAAGCATTGAGGGGTTGTAAATTCCTGGTACGGATGCTATTGGTATGGTCCATATTTTCTTCCCTGTTAATCCTCCATTGCTACTACTACACCGTTCTGTTCTTATCACCTCAATGGCGGGGAAAAAAGCAAAATAGGGGAAGGGGGAGAGAGAAGGAAGGCTCCACTAGTGTAGTATCATGAGTAAAAGGGGATATTTATTCTGTGTCTAGGTATTGTGCTTACATATTAGTCATTAAAAACAGGCAGAGTAATAAACGAACAGTCTGGTGTTCTCAGCGCCCTCTCACTTGTGTTCCTGGTGTGTGTATCATTCCATCCAATCCCTACACGTTACGACACCGTCACGTGTCTTCATCTGGGGAACCGGATTGGCTGTCCTATGTTAGTTTAAATAGTGAGGGACCGGAAGTTCTCGAGCCACCATCTTACTTGTGGTCTATGTTTACTAGATGTCGCGGCCATTTTGCCTTAGATTAAGGAAGTTAAGGATTCTCCATTTGGTTGTGGATATAGGAAATAGTTTCTCTATTAGGGGTATATCGATGGACGCAGCCATTTTTTCGGTGGCAACATTCTTTTTTAAAACATGACATTAAAAATCAATGATTTATTAAAATTAGATCAGATAAAATCATAATCTATTAAAAGTGTAAATATTTATACTCTGTGGGATTAATCTTTATTAAAAAGTAAATAAAAATGAACTCGAACGCTAGTTCATACACTATGGGCATGATTAAGTATCGCAAGGATCTAGCCGTAACATGATTAGTTGAGGGTAGACGTACTGGATATATGTTAATATGCATAAAGGAACAGGCATGAGAGTACACTGATGATCCACCAACAATCAACTATTATGTATTACCGAAAAATACATAAAATTACAAATAGGAGAGATGATGTGTAACACTAATATAATACAGTCATAGGAATATAATACATTTAGAGTAGTGACTATTATTAGACTAAAATTCTCTAATAAAAATTGAGCTAAAGGTCTTAAATAGAAAATCTGTTAATATAGCTGAAGTTATAGGAATTCGGCTAAGGGAGACCTATGGTATTCTGAGAGAGGCAAGTAATACTTCATATTTAACACATTTACCAAGTAATGGATATGATTAGTTAGAGTTGGGTACAATAATTTAAAATTTTAAAATTACTTAAAAAACAGTTCAAATCGAACTCTGCGTTCAGGCCCCCAGGTGTAAGTGTCTGTAAGGTATGAATCCACCTGGATTCTTTTTGACTAATGTCTCTGATCAAGTGGCTTCCTCTTGATGATTTTTTATGTTTTACTATTTCCCAAAACTGGAGGTGTGTAGGGTCTTTATTGTGGACTAATGAAAAATGTTTTGACACATTGTGTTTAGGGAAGCCTGATTTGATATTTTGGACATGTTCTTGTATCCGTGTTTTTAGTACTCTTTTCGTACGGCCTGCATATTGGAGGTTGCAGCTACACTGTAACACATAGACTACTCCCTCTGTGTGACATCCTATAAAATCTTTAATATTGTAGGTTTGTCCTGTACTGGTGGCTGTGAATTCTGTGCATTTTCCCTGAAATTTTTTCGCATGTCGGCATGCGTAACAGTTTCGACAGGGATAGAACCCCTTTCCTGTAAAGAATGTATATTTGGGTAGGGGGGAGGTTCAACTACCGATTTAACTATTAGGTCTCTAATGGTAGGTGCTCTTTTATAGACTATATTAGGTCTTTCCGGTAGTACTTCCTTAAGGTCCTTATCGTTCTTAAGGATGTGCCAGTGTTTCTGGATGACCTTTGCTACATCCTTATGTTGTATATTGTAATCTAATATTATAACTGGGTACTTCTTGTTGGAATCTCTTCTTGGGATAGTCTTCGAGCATTGTCATCCTATCCATTTCATTTACATGCTCAATCTGTTTCTTAATCCAATGGTCATTGTATCCCTTTATCTTGACCCTTTCTCCTATCACTTTTGCTTGATTTCTATAATCATCTTCTTTGGTACAGTTTCTTTTTATTCTTGTAAGCTGTCCTTTTGGAATGTTATATAGCCAGGGTTTGAGGTGACAGCTATCTATTGAAAGATAGCTGTTAGCGTCTACATTCTTGAAGTAGGTTTTTGTCACTATTTTCTGTCCCTCTAGACTGATATTCAAGTCTAGAAAGTCTACTTTTTTTCATCTATTTTCCATGCCAGGCTGATGTTTCTATTGTTTTCATTTAGTCTATTAGGGACATTTCTAGGGAACTCCTGTCCCCGTTCCAGACTATAACCACGTCGTCTATGTATCTTTTGTATGAGAGTTCAGCGGGGGTATCTGTAAACACCACCATCTCCTCCCACTGTGCCATAAATGCATTTGCCACCCCCGATGCAAATTTAGCACCCATGGCTATCCCTACTATTTGTTTATAGTAGGTTTGGTTGTGCCAAAAATAATTGCACTTAAGACAAAAGTCAAGGCATTTAATCAGATATTTTCTGTGTTTACATATTAACGTACTATGGTTTCTTAAAAGCCATTTAGTAGCTGAACATGCATCATGGTGTTGGACTATTGTATAGAGTGATGTGACGTCCACGGTAGCCAGGAGGGTTCTTCCTTCTAGTACTGGTACTATGTTTAAAAGTTGTAATATGTGTTTGGTGTCTTTTAAATATGCTTGGGTTTGTTAGACTGCTGGTTGTATAAAATAGTCAATGTGCTGGCCCATTCGTGATGTCAGAGAATCTATTCCATTGACTATTGGTCTTCCAGGTGGATTTTCTTTGCTTTTGTGAATTTTAGATACTGTGTAGATGATCTGGATTCTACAAGCCTCTGGTACCAAATATGTTGATTCTTTTGGATTGAGTATGTCTTTCCTAACCCCTAGGTTCACTAGGGCTTCCAATTCTTTCTTGTGTTTGGTAGTTGGATTCCCAAATAACTTAGTATAAGTTGTTACATCTTGTAGCTGTCTATTTAGTTCATTGAGATATTGTTCTTTCGATTGTAACACTATTGCACCTCCCTTATCTGCTGGCCTGATAATGATATCATTTCTCTCTGTTAAACGTTTTATGCCTTTTTTAATATGTATAGGGTCTGTGGCTTTTCTGAGTTTTAGAGACTCTATATCTTGTAAAACCAGATTTTTAAAAACTTCCACATTTTGGTTGTTGGACATTTGTGGGTTAAATACTGAAGCATTACGTAGTGTGCTATGTATTCGTGGTTGGGTAGTTCCTATCACTGTATCCCCTGGTTTCCATGGATTATTCATCACGTATTTTTTAATATTAATTTTTCTAATATATTTCTGTATCCCAATGTATGTGTTAAATTTGTTGAGATTTTTTACAAGTGCATGTTTAAGACCTTTGTCTAATACTGCTAACTCTTCTGTTGTGATGGACCTTCCACTTATATTCACCACGTTTTCTCCAACTACTCTCTTTTTCTTTTGGAGTCTCTTTCCTGCTCTCCGTCCTCTCTTCGTTCTGGAGTTCTTCTTGTTCAAGTTTCTTGAGGTCGCCTCCTGGGTGACTGATGTGTATCTTGTGTCGGTCTTTGAGGAGAGAAATCTCTCCTCTCTCTCTCTAAAAAAGGTCTTTGTGTATTATAATTTTGTTGGTAACCATAGTGCTGTGAATTATCATAGTAGTAATCTTGGTAGTCCCTAATTGGGTCAAATCTGTTGTAGGTAGGGATAGGGGTCCGTCCATATCCTCCATAATATTCATGTTGATGGGGTGGTGGCCTGTTATCTCTTGGATGTCTTTCATTTTGTTGCCAATTTTTGTTTTTAAAAGGTTTCTTGAATGGTTTCTTCCCTACTTTTTTGGGGGGTATGTTTGTCCATATCTGTAACTATTTCTTTGATCATAGTTGGTTCTTGATGTATCTCCGTATACATCTTTGTCTTCTCGTCTTAAAATGTAAGGTAAAATGTGACCATTTGGATTTGGTCGATCTCCATATGGTTGTGGTGTTTCCATTCGTCTTTCTCTATCTTCCCATCTTGGTGGGTTCAATGTATGTAATGTTGTAGGGTCTTGGATCCTAACTTCCCTTTCCGGTGTCAAATATGTCAATGTAGGTAGGGCTTGTTCAATTTTACTTTGCCATTTGAATACTTGATCTGCCTTATAACCTGTAATATCCCTTTGATATTTCTTCATTTTCCGATTTTGTACTTCTAGATCTTTAGCGATTAGATCTTTATTGAGTTGTGTTGCCAGTTTTTTTAACTCTGTGGACTCCTTGTAAGGTTCCAATTTCTGTTTAATTTCTTCTATTTGTTGTTCTATCAATCTGGTTTTCTTTCGTTTTCATTCTAATAGAAATTTTAAACCATCTATACTCTTGTCGTTAAAGAATGTAAACCATTCTTCCATTGATTCCTTGTCTGTTAGATCATCATTTGGTGGTAATTCCCACCTTAACCTTCTGGGGACTATATTTTCCCTAATGTATCTTTCAAAGGTATTAGTGTCCCACCAGAGATAATTTTTTTCTCCATGTGGTGTCCTAGTTTCCTAGTCATACTTTCTAGGTCTGTATTACGTGTTTTGTTGTGTGGGTTAAAAACCTCATCTAGATTAACTTTTCTATTTTCAATAAATGTGAACACATCCATGTTAGCAGCGAAGGTATATTATGTGCAAAACTAAAATGGGAGTGAGAAGTGTCCTTCGCGCTCGTCGGATGGTCAAAAAAGAAAAAAGAGTGAAACAACCTCAAAATAATGTGAGATGAATGTGCAAAAAACTCTTAAAAAATATTTATATTGCAGCAAAATTAAGGTGTTCACATCAACACTTATTAGAATAAATAATAAAAAAGAAATTTTGCGCAATATTGAGTGGGTTAGTCGAATGACAACTACATAGAATAAGGTGCATCAATATATACACAATAAAGTAAATCCAATGAATTGTTCTTCTGGAGTTCTTGTTCGAGTTTCTTGAGGTCGCCTCCTGGGTGACTGGTGTGTATCTTGTGTCGGTCTTTGAGGAGAGAAATCTCTCCTCTCTCTCTCTAAAAAAGGTCTTTGTGTATTATAATTTTGTTGGTAACCATAGTGCTGTGAATTATCATAGTAGTAATCTTGGTAGTCCCTAATTGGGTCAAATCTGTTGTAGGTAGGGATAGGGGTCCGTCCATATCCTCCATAATATTCATGTTGATGGGGTGATGGCCTGTTATCTCTTGGATGTCTTTCATTTTGTTGCCAATTTTTGTTTTTAAAAGGTTTCTTGAATGGTTTCTTCCCTACTTTTTTTTGGGGTATGTTGTTCATATCCATAACTATTTCTTTGATCATAGTTGGTTCTCGGTGTATCTCCGTATACATCTCTGTCTTCTCGTCTTAAAATGTAAGTTAAAATGTGACCATTTGGATTTGGTCGATCTCCATATGGTCGTGGTGTTTCCATTCGTCTTTCTCTATCTTCCCATCTTGGTGGGTTCAATGTATGTAATGTTGTAGGGTCTTGGATCCTAACTTCCCTTTCCGGTGTCGAATATGTCGATGTAGGTAGGGCTTGTTCAATTTTACTTTGCCATTTGAAGACTTGATCTGTCTTATAACCTGTAATATCCCTTTGATATTTCTCCATTTTCCGATTTTGTACTTCTAGATCTTTAGTGATTAGATCTTTATTGAGTTGTGTTGCCAGTTTTTTTAACTCTGTGGACTCCTTGTAAGGTTCCAATTTCTGTTTAATTTCTTCTATTTGTTGTTCTATCAATCAGGTTTTCTTTTGTTTTCGTTCTAATAGAAATTTTAAACCATCTATACTCTTGTCGTTAAAGAATGTAAACCATTCTTCCATTGATTCCTTGTCTGTTAGACCATCATTTGGTGGTAATTTCCACCTTAACCTTCTGGGGACTATATTTTCCCTAATGTATCTTTCAAAGGTATTAGTGTCCCACCAGAGATTCATTTTTTTTCTCCATGTGGTGTCCTAGTTTCCTAGTCATACTTTCTAGGTCTGTATTACGTGTTTTGTTGTGTGGGTTAAAAACCTAATCTAGATTAACTTTTCTATTTTCAATAAATGTGAACACATCCATGTTAGCAGCGAAGGTATATTATGTGCAAAACTAAAATGGGAATGAGAAGTGTCCTTCGTGCTCGTCGGATGGTCAAAAAAGAAAAAAGAGTGAAACAACCTCAAAATAATGTGAGATGAATGTGCAAAAAACTCTTAAAAAATATTTATATTGCAGCAAAATTAAGGTGTTCACATCAACACTTATTAGAATAAATAATAAAAAAGAAATTTTGCGCAATATTGAGTGGGTTAGTCGAATGACAACTACATAGAATAAGGTGCATCAATATATACAGAATAAAGTAAATCCAATGAATTGTTCTTCTGGAGTTCTTGTTTGAGTTTCTTGAGGTCGCCTCCTGGGTGACTGGTGTGTATCTTGTGTCAGTCTTTGAGGAGAGAAATCTCTCCTCTCTCTCTCTAAAAAAGGTCTTTGTGTATTATAATTTTGTTGGTAACCATAGTGCTGTGAATTATCATAGTAGTAATCTTGGTAGTCCCTAATTGGGTCAAATCTGTTGTAGGTAGGGATAGGGGTCCGTCCATATCCTCCATAATATTCTTGTTGATGGGGTGGTGGCCTGTTATCTCTTGGATGTCTTTCATTTTTTTGCCAATTTTGCCAGGTTTCTTGAATGGTTTCTTCCCTATTTTTTTGGGGTATGTTGTCCATATCCATAACTATTTCTTTGATCGTAGTTGGTTCTCGGTGTATCTCCGTATACATCTCTAACAGTTAAAAGTATGTGGCGCTAGTCTAAATTTGCCGCTCATCATAAATCTCCAAATAAATCTCAATGTTTCCTTAGTACACAATGGACAATATTATCATCTCCCATTAGGGGACAGCTAGATCAACCAAAATGTTAAATACTATTAAACATACTTAATCATCAAATTAAATCATCCAATAAATGATGTGTTCCTCAATCAAACTAAGTGAAAAATGTGGCCAAAAATACTTTTAAAACACAGTGGTACTGATGAAAATTAAGCAACGGTTCCTCAAACTGTGTCATAAAATGTGCACAATTTTCTTCAGCATAATAAATAAGAACAAAAATACAAAATAAATAATGCTGATGAATAAATAATACCAGAGCAACTGACATGCAATAATAAATATGAAAGTGCAACTCTATATCATCTATGTAAACAAAAAGTGATCAAGTGCATAAAAGTGACATTGGTGCAGAGCCGTGCATAAATATAAAATTACGACTCTGAAATGAACTCCAAGAATATATATATAACACCTCTTCCACCTAGAAATAATTCTAATAAAATAAAAAACTGTGACAATAAACTGTGATTAAGTCCAAAAATTGTATTGCTTCATCAGGAATCCCTTTGATAAAGTCACGTGGTGTGACGCAACGCGTCAGAGTAGGAGGAGCCAGGTGCCGACGCTTCCAGGGGACGGCCGTACCCGGAAGCTTGTATTGTCTCTGCTGTTACTTCTGCTGACAGTTTCGTTCTTATATGTAAGTTACTATGTTTTTACAATAAACTTGTATTGGAATTACTTCACTATGGAAGCATCTCCTTCTTCATTATCATTCTGGGGTCGGTGGGAGCGCTGGTGACTAGTTAGTGAGAGTCTGACCCACGCACATCCTTTGGAAGAAGGGGACGGCTGCTGGATCATCATCCCTTACAGTTAAATATTAACCATCTGCCTGACTTGGCCCATTGGGGGCCGCTGATTAAGGTGAGAGGCTGGGGGAAACACTTGTGGACTGCACCATTTTTTTCAAGTGAATGAATCCAGCACCAAGTCACGTTATTGGCATGTTAATATTAACCACTTCCCACCCGGCCACTGCACATATACGGCCGGGTGGGAGCTCCCTCCTTCTGACTGGACGTTCCCGAACGTCCTTCAGAAGGAGCGGGATCACGCGGGCGCGCTCCCGCGCAGCCGCGCAATCCCGATGCGCGCGTGTCACTCGGACACGCCGCATCTCAGAGCGGCAGGAGGGCAATGTGATTTGCCCTCCTGATCCGCACGATGGCTGTGTGTAATCACAGCCATCGTATAGTAAACAAGGGGGAGGGGGTGGCAGATGACAGGAGATCGCGCCGCCACGTGCCCGCGCAGCGGCGCGATCCCGATCTGCCTGTGTCCCCCAGAGACAGCACAACACAGGAGGGCCCTGTGATTGGCCCTCCTGATCACATGACGACTGTGTCCAATCACAGTCGTCATGTAATGTAAATAGAGAGCGTAGTAACTGCTCTCATCTCTTCCTCTCCTCACACAGAGCCTGTCAGTGAGGAGAGGAAGAGAGATCTGTGCTGCAGCCAGGAGATCAGTGAGTAATAAAGCTGTTTGTCTGCTGTTTATCCACTGATCACCCAGCTAGTGTCCCCAAAACACAGTGTCCCCAAACAGTGAAAACACCTGTCAGTGAACATCTGCCCGTCAACAACTGGCACATCTGTCCGCCAACAGCGGGCACATCTGTCCGCCAACAGCCGGCACATCAGCCCGTCGTCATCAGGCACATCTGCCCGCCTGCCATCAGGCACATCTGCCCGCCATCAGGCACATCTGCCCGCCTGCCATCAGGCACATCTGCCCGCCAGTCATCAGGCACATCTGCCCGCCAGTCATCAGGCACATCTGCCCGCCAGTCATCAGGCACATCTGCCCGCCAGTCATCAGGCACATCTGCCCGCCAGTCATCAGGCACATCTGCCGCCCGCCATCAGGCACATCTGACACCGTCAACAGCTAACACATCAGCCCGTCATCAGCTGACACATCAGCCCGTCAACAGCTGACACATCAGCTGCCCACCATCATCAGGCACATCTGCCTGCCTGCCATCAGGCACATCTGCCCGCCAGTCATCAGGCACATCTGCCCGCCTGCCATCAGGCACATCTGCCCGCCTGCCATCAGGCACATCTGCCCGCCTGCCATCAGGCACATCTGCCCGCCAGTCATCAGGCACATCTGCCCGCCAGTCATCAGGCACATCTGCCCGCCAGTCATCAGGCACATCTGCCGCCCGCCATCAGGCACATCTGTCGCCCGCCATCTGACACCGTCATCAGCTGACACATCAGCCCGTCATCAGCTGACACATCAGCCCGTCAACAGCTGACACATCAGCCGCCCACCATCATCAGGCACATCTGCCCGCCTGCCATTAGGCACATCTGCCAGCCGCCATCTGCCCACGATCAGGCACATCTGCCACCCACCATCTGGCACAGCCGCCCACCATCTGGCACATCTGCCGCCTGCCATCTGACACATCTGCCCGCCAACATGACAAAAAGGTCTTACAGCGCAGAGGAGGCTCTCCAAATACTCCAGAGTATGTCGGACGAGAGTAGCGGGGAATTCTCTCCGTCAGACTCGGATAGTGACTATGAGCCAGTGGAAAGCAGTGGCTCTGAGTTGGAAACAGAGGAAGATACAATCCTAACAAGGAGAATCAGGAGAAATGAGCAGGAGGAGGCATTCACCAGCAGCGCAGCACTCCAGTGCATCCACCAGCAGGCATCCACCAGCAGCGCAGCACTCCAGGATGATATGCAGGCATCCACCAGCAGCCCAGCACTCCAGGATGACATGCAGGCATCCACCAGTAGCGCAGCACTCCAGGGCATCCACCAGCAGGCATCCACCAGCAGCGCAGCACTTCGGGATAGGCGGGCATCCACCAGCACTTCTGCAACCTTCCTAGAAGATAGGCCAGATGCTAGCAACGGATCCCATCAACGAGGCAGTGCCCATACTAGCCTCCCAGATGTTCTACTGTATCCAACATGGCTGCCCGATACATCAGTAGAACCTGTAATACCCCTTTTCACAGCCCAGCAAGGCCCTCAGATGCAGACGGAAAATGTAACCCCACTTTATTATTTTCATTTATTTTTTACCAATGAACTCCTAACCTACATTGTGGAGCAATGTAATCTATACGCCAGCCAACACATAGCCAACAATCCCAGTTCCTCATATGCCCGTCCTTTTGTTTGGAAACCCCTCACCGTAGAAGAATTTAAAATTTTCCTTGGCCTAACCCTCAACATGGGGCTGACAAAAAAAAATGAACTCCATTCCTACTGGTCTACCCAACCTATCCACCACATGCCGATCTATTCGTCATTTATGCCCAGAACCCGTTATGAGATGATCATGAGATTTTTACACTTCAATAACAATGCCCAATGCCTCCCTCGAAATCATCCCAGTTACGATAAGTTATTCAAAATTCGGCCCCTAATCAATTTTTTTTGCGCCAGCTTCAAGGAGATGTTTACCCCTGATAGAAACATATGTGTGGATGAATCCCTGCACTTCACCGGAAGACTGGGAATAAAACAATACCTCCCCAGTAAAAGAGCCAGACGTGGGGTAAAATTTTATAAGGTGTGTGACAGGGCCACGGGTTACACATATGATTTTATGATTTATGAGGGAAAAGACAGACAGCTAAACCCCCCTGGATGCCCTACCTACATGGGAACAAGTGGCAAAATTGTCTGGCAGCTGATCCAACCATTACTTGGGAAAGGTTACCACCTTTACGTAGACAATTTCTACACTAGTCTCCCACTTTTCCGCCATTTGTACCTGAAGAACACTGTGGCCTGTGGGACAGCACGGACCAACCGCAAAGGCTTCCCACAAAGATTGGTCACCAAGAAATTAAGGAAGGGTGAAATGGCCAGTATGCGAACTGAAGAAGTACTAGCGGTGAAGTGGAGAGATAAAAAAAGAGATGTCTACATCCTTTCAACAATACATGACGACACCTTGGTGGAACTTCAGAGAAGAGGAGGCCCCATACAGAAGCCAAAATGTGTGCATGAGTACAACCTATACATGGGGGGGGTGGATATGAACGACCAGATAATGCAGCCCTACTTGGCCACCAGGAGATCACTATTTTGGTACAAGAAAGTCGCCATTTATTTGATGCAACTTGCCCTATTTAATTCCTATATCATTTTTTCTAAGTGCACCCAAAGTTCCCTACCCTATCTAAAATTCCAAGAAGAAGTTTTCACAGCCCTTCTCTATCCCCAAGGCCAAGCCCCTCAACTAATTCGCTCCGATGCGTTAGCCAGACTCCATGAAAGGCACTTTCCCGAAATCCTCCCTCTTACCCAAACAGGTCGCAAACCCCCAAAAAAATGTTGTGTATGTGCAAGTAGAGGAATTCGCCGTGACACCCGATACTACTGTCCCGAATGTCCCTCCGAGCCAGGGCTCTGTATTGGAACATGCTATCAGAGCTATCATACCTCACTACACTATTAGTACAGTGAAGGTGATTTTTTTCCACTATCTGCCATTTCTGTGAATGACCCGGACTGTTAACGACTATGCCTCTGCCAAACATGTTTCTGCCTTCAACGTAAATTGACCCGGACTGTTAACGACTATGCCTCTGCCAAACATCTTTCTGCCTTCAACGTGAATTGACCCGGACTGTTAAATGACCATGATTTTTGCCTGCCTCCTGAACTGATCATTTGCCCTGCCACTGTACAGCACAGGGGTCTCACATATGTGAGGGGCTCCAGAAAAGGTTTTCCGAGTGGAGAAAACATTTTTCTCCGGGTTTTTAGTTTTCTCGGATTAGGGTCTGGAGACTCGGAGGCTTCATAGAGATTTGGGTGGGAAGAAGCCTCTACCCCTGTCCTCAGGTCTTACCTGACCAAGGCCCAATGTACAAAGTGCTGCCTGCTGCCACCTGAACTGGCCATGCCTTTTGCCTGCCACATGACCTTGCCATGCATTTGCCTGCCACATGACCTTGCCATGCCTTTGCCTACCACCTGGACTGGCCATGCCTATGCCTGTTACCTGAACTGCCTGCTAAACCTTGGACTGTACTGAACCATGTTCATACTTTTCCATATCTGTCTGCTGCCTGGACAATTCCTGGACATTTCCTTTGGCTGTCTGGACAAATGCTTTGGCTGCTCTGGAACGGTATTCCTGCCTGCTAAAACCACAGGTGAGCTTTTTTTTTTTACCTTTTGCTCAGCAGAATGTATTTTGGGGTGTAATTCTTGGTGTGTACATGCTATGTGTTAGAAGCCTGGAGGTGCTACTTGCATGTTGGGCCTCTGTATGTGGCCAGGTAGTGGAAAAGTCTCACACATGGGGTATCGCCATACTCAGGACGAGTGGCAGAATGTATTTTGGGATGTCATTTTGGCTATGTACATGCTATGTGTAAGAAAGATATTCTAAATTGACAACTTTGTGAGAAAAAAAATAGGTTTTCATTTTCTTTCCACATTTTCCAAAAACTTGTGGAAAGAAATTACATGTTAAAAAGACTCATTATGCCTCATAGAATATACATTGGGTTGTTTTCTTTCCAAAATGGGGTCATTTTGTGGGTAATTCCATTGTCCTGGTGCTCCAGGGCCTTCAAAAATGTGATAGGTACTCAGGAAATGAAATGTGTAATTTATGCCTTTAGAACGCCTGATGGTGCTATATGGATGTTGGGCCTCTGTATGTGGCCAGGCTGTGGAAAAGTCTCACACATGGGGTATCGTCACACTCAGGACGAGTAGCAGAATGTATTTTGGGGTGTCATTTTGGCTATGTACATGCTATGTGTTAGAAAGATCTTCTAAATTGACAATTTTGTGAGAAAAAAATAGGTTTTCATTTTCTTTCCACATTTTCCAAAAACTTGTGGAAAGAAATGACATGTTCAAAAGACTCATTATGCCTCATAGAATATACATTGGGTTGTTTTCTTTCCAAAATGGGGTCATTTTGAGGGTAATTCCATTGTCCTGGTGCTCCAGGGCCTTCAAAAATGTGATAGGTACTCAGGAAATGAAATGTGTAATTTATGCCTTTAGAACGCCTGATGGTGCTATATGGATGTTGGGCCTCTGTATGTGGCCAGGCTGTGGAAAAGTCTCACACATGGGGTATCACCATACTCAGGACGAATAGCAGAATGTATTTTGGGGTGTCATTTTGGCTATGTACATGCTATGTGTTAGAAAGATCTTCTAAATTGACAACTTTGTGAGAAAAAAATAGGTTTTCATTTTCTTTCCACTATTTCCAAAAACGTGTGGAAAGAAATGACATGTTCAAAAGACTCAGTATGCCTCATAGAATATACATTGGGTTGTTTTCTTTCCAAAATGGGGTCATTTTGTGGGTAATTCCATTGTCCTGATGCTCCAGGGCCTTCAAAAATGTGATAGGTACTCAGGAAATGAAATGTGTAATTTATGCCTTTAGAACGCCTGATGGTGCTATATGAATGTTGGGTCTCTGTATGTGGCCAGGCTGTGGAAAAGTCTCACACATGGGGTATCGCCATTCTCAGGATGAATAGCAGAATGTATTTTGGGGTGTCATTTTGGCTATGTGCATGCTATGTGTTAGAAAGATCTTCTAAATTGACAACTTTGTGAGAAAAAAATAGGTTTTCATTTTCTTTCCACATTTTCCAAAAACTTGTGGGAAGAAATGACATGTTCAAAAGACTCAGTATGCCTCATAGAATATACATTGTGTTGTTTTCTTTCCAAAATGAGGTCATTTTGTGGGTAATTCCATTGTCCTGGTGCTCCAGGGCCTTCAAAAATGTGATAGGTACTCAGAAAATGAAATGTGTAATTTATGCCTTTAGAACGCCTGATGGTGCTATATGGATGTTGGGCCTCTGTATGTGGCCAGGCTGTGGAAAAGTCTCACACATGGGGTATCGCCATCCTCAGGACGAATAGCAGAATGTATTTTGGGGTGTCATTTTGGCTATGTACATGCTATGTGTTAGAAAGATCTTCTAAATTGACAACTTTGTGAGAAAAAAATAGGTTTTCATTTTCTTTCCACATTTTCCAAAAACTTGTGGGAAGAAATGACATGTTCAAAAGACTCAGTATGCCTCATAGAATATACATTGTGTTGTTTTCTTTCCAAAATGGGGTCATTTTGTGGGTAATTCCATTGTCCTGGTGCTCCAGGGCCTTCAAAAATGTGATAGGTACTCAGAAAATGAAATGTGTAATTTATGCCTTTAGAACGCCTGATGGTGCTATATGGATGTTGGGCCTCTGTATGTGGCCAGGCTGTGGAAAAGTCTCACACATGGGGTATCGCCATACTCAGGACGAATAGCAGAATGTATTTTGGGGTGTAATTGCAATTATGCCTGCACCGTGTGTGAGAAATAACTTGTAAATATGACAATTTAGTGAAGAAAAAAAAAAATCTATATTTCTTAATTTTCCAAAGCATTGTGGGGAAAAAATTTCAACTTCAAAAAATTCACTATGCCTCTTACTAAATACCTCAGACTGTCTTCTTTCCAAAAAGGGGTCTTTTGGGGGGTTATTGTACTGTCCTGACATTTTAGGGCCTCAAGAAATGAGATCAGTGCATTAGGCCATCAGTGCATTAGGATTGATACATTTTCAATAATGCGTAGCATGGCTTGTAGACTCTATAACTTTCACACAAACCAATGATCATACAATTATCAGGATTTTTTTTACCAAAGACATGTGGTAGAATACATTTTTGCCTAAATTTTCGACAAAATTAAATTTTTTTGGTTTCTTTTAAAAGAGAAAGTAGAAAATTTTGTTTTTTTTTCAAAATATTCGCTCTTTTTTCGCTTATATCACAAAAAATAAAAAATGAAGTGGTGAATAAATACCACCAAAAGAAAGCTCTATTTGTGTGAACAAAATGATAAAAATTTCATTTGGGTACAGTGTAGCATGACTGAGTAATTGTCATTCAAAGTGAGAGAGCACTGAAAGCTGAAAATTGGTCTGGGAAGGAAGGGGGTGAAAGTGCCCAGTATTGAGGTGGTTAACCATCTGTATGGACATTTCAAATCACACTGCATGAAGCAATACAATTTTTGGTCTTGATCACAGTTTATTGTCACAGTTTTTTATTTTATTAGAATTATTTCTAGGTGGAAGAGGTGTTATATATATATTCTTGGAGTTCATTTCAGAGTCGTAATTTTATATTTATGCACGGCTCTGCACCAATGTCACTTTTATGCACTTGATCACTTTTTGTTTACATAGATGATATAGAGTTGCACTTTCATATTTATTATTGCATGTCAGTTGCTCTGGTATTATTTATTCATCAGCATTATTTATTTTGTATTTTTGTTCTTATTTATTATGCTGAAGAAAATTGTGCACATTTTATGACACAGTTTGAGGAACCGTTGCTTAATTTTCATCAGTACCACTGTGTTTTAAAAGTATTTTTGGCCACATTTTTCACTTAGTTTGATTGAGGAACACATCATTTATTGGATGATTTAATTTGATGATTAAGTATGTTTAATAGTATTTAACATTTTGGTTGATCTAGCTGTCCCCTAATGGGAGATGATAATATTGTCCATTGTGTACTAAGGAAACATTGAGATTTATTTGGAGATTTATGATGAGCGGCAAATTTAGACTAGCGCCACATGCTTTTAACTGTTATTACGCTACTCATTAGGGTGGGTGAGGCCACCTTTTATGTTGGCAGCTTCTCTAATCTTTGTGCCCTTGAATTTTGAGAACGTGGTTGTGCGCATTAGTTTTTTATTATTTCTATCCGTATATATCTCTGTCTTCTCGTCTTGGTAAAATGTGACCGTTTGGATTTGGTCGATCTCCATATGGTCGTGGTGTTTCCATTCGTCTTTCTCTATCTTCCCATCTTGGTGGGTTCAATGTATGTGATGTTGTAGGGTCTTGGATACTAACTTCCCTTTCCGGTGTCGAATATGTAGATGTAGGTAGGGCTTGTTCAATTTTACTTTGCCATTTGAAGACTTGACCCGTCTTATAATCTGTAATATCCCTTTGATATTTCTTCATTTTCTGATTTTGTACTTCTAGATCTTTAGCGATTAGATCTTTATTGAGTTGTGTTGCCAGTTTTTTTAACTCTGTGGACTCCTTGTAAGGTTCCAATTTCTGTTTAATTTCTTCTATTTGTTGTTCTATCAATCAGGTTTTCTTTTGTTTTCGTTCTAATAGAAATTTTAAACCATCTATACTCTTGTCGTTAAAGAATGTAAACCATTCTTCCATTGATTCCTTGTCTGTTAGACCATCATTTGGTGGTAATTTCCACCTTAACCTTCTGGGGACTATATTTTCCCTAATGTATCTTTCAAAGGTATTAGTGTCCCACCAGAAATTCATTTTTTTCTCCATGTGGTGTCCTAGTTTCCTAGTCATACTTTCTAGGTCTGTATTACGTGTTTTGTTGTGTGGGTTAAAAACCTCATCTAGATTAACTTTTCTATTTTCAATAAATGTGAATACATCCATGTTAGCAGCGAAGGTATATTATGTGCAAAACTAAAATGGGAATGGGAAGTGTCCTTCGCACTCGTTGGATGGTCAAAAAAGAAAGAAGAGTGAAACAACCTCAAAATAATGTGAGATGGATGTGCAAAAAACATTTAAAAAATATTTATATTGCAGCAAAATTAAGGTGTTCACATCAACACTTATTAGAATAAATAATAAAAAAGAAATTTTGCGCAATATTGAGTGGGTGAGTCGAATGACAACTACGTAGAATAAGGTGCATCAATGTATACACAATAAAGTAAATCCAATGAATTGTGTATTCAAAGTACACTTTATTTCACCCATTTCACCATTAGGTACTAGTGACTGCAGAAACAGACTGTAGTGTGGAGACCAGAGGTCCTTACAGTGTAGCTTATTTATGCCATTATTACCATTTATTATTTATTCACTTTGACAGGTCACCCATCCGACAATAAAGCACTGGAGGTAGGGAAAGGTTCAAGTGGAGTAGGAACTATGCCTACCTTCCCAGGAAGCTTCCCCATTGGGTGGGACCGGCCAGGCTGCACTCTGTTCCTTGTGACAGACACTGTCAGCAGCTCTGAACCTGATTTTACTGTTTTATGATTTCTGCAATACCATAGTTGCCAGTTGTAGTCCAGATTTGCCCAGGACATTCACGGAATTCAGACCCATGTCCCCAACTGAGCCTGTCCCGGGCAGAATCCCAGAAAATAGGTTTTGTCCCAGGCAGGGGTGGACTGGGCCGGGGTGTAGCCCAGAATAAAATATGGAATCTGTGTCTCTGAAGAACAAAGTGTAGCTGAACCTATATGTAGTAGGCAGCAGCAGTTGGTGTATCTCTCTCCTCTCTTTCTTTCCCTCTTTTCCTTTTTCTTTCTTTCCCTCTCTCTTTCCGTCTGTTTTTCTCTCTTTCCCCTTAAGCTCTGTGGCCCTCCGAGGAGGGAGGGGTCATTGAGGAGGAGGTACTGTCAGGGCTGGGCTCAGCCCTTCCTTCTCTGAGCTGGCCGCTCAGCTGTTGGCTAATTTCCAGCTCCCATTTCTCTCCACAGTTACTCAGCTGTTATTGATTCTGCTCGTCAGTCCTGCCTACTTAAAGCCGTCCAGCTCACTTCATCTCTGCCTTTGCCTTTGGTCACATCTCAGAGACTTTCTCCTGCGTTCCTGTTGAAGACTTGCTCGGCTGATGTCCCTTCTGGCTCCTGATCCTGCTTGTTGTACTACTATGTTGATCTCTGGCTCTCTGACATTGGCATTGGCTGTCTACACGATCTGGTTACTGAACTCTGGCTATCTATTGACTACGCTTACTCTGCTTACCTTTTTATTATTATTAAACAAGTGTGATTAACTGTACTTCCGTCTAGGTCTGATTCATGGTTTCTGACATGCTATTATTGATTCAGGAGCATGCAGTTGTCTCACGTATCAGTTCTGGATTAGTGACTCAAGAAACACCCCCACTACCTATTATTTCTTCATCTCAACATAAGAAACTACTGAGTCTTGATGCCATTGTATCCCCCTTGTTTCCTGTCATTCTGTGCCTTCTGGGCTCCAAGTCCACAACCCCCAGATTGATTGGGTGACCGGAGAGGTTACGTTTCTATCACAATGTTGCCAGAGACATTGTATACTAGAAACCCCCTCCGATGCACTGGCAACACTGCTATGTATGGACTCTAAATCCAGTCAGTACCTGAACATATCAGCAGTACCTCGACGTCTTCAGTAAATGGGGAGCAGACACTCTGCCGTCCCACCTTCCATATGACTGTGTCATTGAGCTCCTGCCTGGGACTGAGATCCCATTTGGACGTGTATTTCCGCTGTGAGAACGGGTGCAGGAGGCGTTGAAGGAATATGTCAACGAGAATCTCAAAAAGGGGTTCATTCACCCATCCATCTCCCCAGCGGGAGCAGGGATGTTCTTAGTAACAAAGAAGGACCGTTACCATTAGGGATGAGCTGAACACCCCCCGGTTCGGTTCGTGGCAGAACATGCGAACAGACCAAAAATTTGTGCAAACATGCAAACCCCATTAAAGTCTATGGGACTCGAACGTGAAAAATCAAAAGTGCTAATTTTAAAGGCTAATATGCAAGTTATTGTCTTAAAAAGGGTTTGGGGACCTGGGTCCTGCCCCAGGGGACATTTATCAATGAAAAAAAAAGTTTTTTTGGAAGTGATTTTAATAATGCTTAAAGTGAAACAATAGAAGTGTAATATTCCTTTAAATATCATGCCTGGGGGGTGTCTATAGTATGCCTGTAAAGTAGTGCAGTGTTTAGAACAGTCCCTGCACAAAATGACATTTCTAAAGGAAAAAAAGTAATTTAAAACTGCTTGCAGCTGTAATGTAATGTTGCCCCCCCTGCCCATTACCGGGCCCCTTGGGTCTGGTATGAATATTAAGGGGAACCCCACACCCAAATAAAAAAAGGCGTGGGGCCCCCAGGCCCTATATACTCTGAACAGCAGTATACAGGCAGCCCCCGGGTTACAAACAAGACAGGGACTGTAGGTTTGTTCTTAAGTTGAATCTGTTTGTAATTTGGAACAGGTACATTTTTTAAGTGTAGCTCCCACCCAAAAATCTATTTTTAAGCTTTTTGGATAAAATAGGGAAGGGTTATCATCACCCCTGTAACATTTTTTTTTTTGCTGTCTGTGCCCCTGTTCAGAAGATTTCATCTCACTTTCTGTCCCAATGACAATTGGATTTTGAAAAATTTGGGTTATTAGGGAAACAAGGATTGGTGATAAAGCATCAGTGGAGGAGACACCTTTTTCCCATATTAACTTTTACAGGAGAGAATTTCCCTTCCTAGGGGTATATTTCCTCTCACTTCCTGTTGTCTCCTTCCATTTGTAAGTCGGATGTTTGAAAATAGGGGACCGCCTGTATATATTATACGGCCTGCCCTATACACTCTGTGGAAAATTGGGCCTTAGGTGTTGGTGGTACCAAAACACTGTAAGCCCTCACAGTTACTCTTGGTTGGCACTGGAACGGGCCCTGCTGTGAAATATTATATCAAGAATTGTAATTACATGCCCCTGTTAAACAGGGGCAGAAATATTGGGCCTTAGGCGGTGGTGGCACAACACTGTAAAGCCTCACAGATACTCTTGTTGCGCTCAGGAAGGGGCCCTGCTGTGAAATATTCAATCAAAAATTGTAGCTACAATACAGTGCAGCCATAGTGCAGTTGCTACTACTTTTCTGGTGGTATACACAGTACAGTGTAGTGTAGTGTTGCAAAACAAAATATACATCATGTCCAGAAGGCCACCAAGGAGAGGCAGACACTCACAGGCCACTAAAAGAAGGCAAGCAGGCTCTGTGTCTACAGTCAACAGTGCTGGTCATGGACATGGTGCATCCTCTGCAGGTTGTCCTTTTTTTCTGCTGCTGGCCATGTTATTGAGCCAGAACATGCAGAAGAGTTGGTGGAGTGGATAACAAAGCTGTCCTCATCCTCCTCATCCTCTGTCACCCAGGCTCAGAGTAGTTTTCCTTCCTAAGAAGCTGCCAAAGCGGCCTATTCCACCGGGGCGCTGCTGACTCCCCGCTGATTTTGAAAAGTTCCTTGGTGTGGGCCTTTTTGGACACATGTGCAGCAGATCGCACCGTTGCTGTTTGCAACCTATGTCTGAAGCGGATCAAGCGTGGCCACAACATATATATATATATATATTAAATACACTGCAGCTAACTGAATCACCTGCCTTCCAGAAGTATATTAGAAACAGTACACCAGGAACGGCCTACAGTGAGATATAGCTAAACTGTATGCAGTGGATATATATATATATATATATATATATATATACACAAGACTATCTATATATATTAAATACACTGATGCTAACCGAATTCCCTGCTTGCCTGAAGCATATTAGAAACAGTATACCAGGAATGGCCTGCAGTGAGATATAGCTAAACTGTATGCAGTGGAGATATATATATATGTTGTGTATCTTGTGTATATATATCTTGTGTGTGTATATATATATATATATATATATATATATATATATATATATATATATATATACAAGACTATCTGTATACATATATTAAATACACTGCAGCTAACTGAATCACCTGCCTACCAGAAGTATATTAGAAACAGTACACCAGGAACGGCTTGCAGTGAGATAAAGCTAAACTGTATGCAGTGTATATATATATATATATATATACCCTCCCCTCTAGATTGTAAGCTCTAACGAGTAGGGTCCTCTGATTCCTCCTGTATTGATTTGTATTGTAAGTGTACTGTCTGCCCTCATGTTGTAAAGCGCTGCGTAAACTGTTGGCGCTATATAAATCCTGTTTAATAATAATATATATTAAATACACTGCAGCTAACTGAATAATCGAACGAAATGCGTCTACGGCTTTGTTCCCTGCTCCATCTGTCAACCAGTTGTCATATAAAGCTTCAAAAAAAAGGATTTATGGAAGTGCAGCCTTCGGGAATAATGTCCTTATGTTACACAGCATGCAAGCTGGGCTAGCAGCTGGTGTGTGTATGTGTGTGTATGTGTATGTGTGTGTGTATTAACTAGAGACTCACCTGCAGCAGCTTTTCTTGTTTCAGGGGAGCCTTGCACCTTTGCTTCCCCTGTTCAGAGCTATGCCGAATGGCCGCATAAATCTATAAAGGAATTTAAAGTAACCACACACCTATCCTGTGAAACCAAGAGAAGTGACCCTTAGAGGGGCCCCTGTGGACAGAAAGAGAAAGTGGTTCCAATCTGATCAAAGGCCCCGGGTCGCTGGAGTTGCTGTTGATGGGATGACCTCTGGTGGACACCGCTGCTAGTTCCCAATTTTGGCTTTTAAAGATCCCTGCTTGCTGTGACCCTCTGTGGTGGGGGGTCATGGCCCTCTGGTAAGGAGTAACCCCTTCCATTCCTGGTGGTGGACCTTTCCTTGTTGTCACGGATCTTCAATAATATCACTTGGACTTTTTTGTATATTGTTGGTGTTTTGGACTTTTCACAACACTTAATCATGCTTATTTCATGGATTTTTTAATATCACCAAGTTTTGCACATTGATTTACTTATGATCACTATATGAATTTTCTTCATTGTATAATACCTATTATGTTTTATTAGTACTAGCGCAACCTCTTATTTTCTTATGCTTTTTACAATTGATGTTTTTGCGGGGATTGCTGCTCATACAGTAATGTACTGCGCTCCCTCAATGCATTATGGGATGTTACGCGCCGCTCGGATTTGGCACGAACGGCCCATAATGTTCGGCTTTTGACGAACAGCGAACAGCCAATGCTCGAGTTGAACTCATGTTTGACCCGAACAGAAAGCACATCCCTATTCAGGACATTTCATGCAGTATTCTCTGTCTGCAGGAAGAACAATGCAAACACAATGAGCATATGGGTCAGAGTTTTCTGAGATAACAAATTGACTTGACTCACAGCTAGCCATCGGATTTCAGTACATTGTGGGAACATTAAAGAAAATATAATATATGACCTAAATATTTAATATTTAAATGTTATTATAGAGCAGGGAATCTCAACCAGGGTTCCAAGGAACTTTAGGCTTGCTCCAGAGGGTGCTCGGGGGTTCCTTCAAACAATGAGCAATTTCTTCTTCTCAGAGAAGTTCCCACTGACACCATTGATCTTTTTAACTTTCTGTAAGGGAGTAATACTTCCCAATGACCACAAGTGTAATGAGCATTTTTACCTACTGACCATCACACGAGTGTCAACATTTCCAACAAAGAGGAACCCTTGAAATTAGTTTTTAGTCTCAGGGAACCCCTGGTAAAAATGTCCAAATCTAGTGTGATGGCCAGTGTGAAGAATGCTCCTTATGCTTGTGGTCATTGGGAAGAATTACCCCCTTACAGATAGGATATAAAAATCAATGGTTTTAGTGGGAACTTATCTGAGAGGTAGCAATCACTCATTGCACAAGGAACATCTAGCAACCTCTGGAGGAACCCTAGGATTCCATGGAACCCTGGCTGAGAAACCCTGCACTAATATATATCGTGAGTTGCAGCCGGCCTGTGTCCATCGAAACCGGTCAAGTTTAGGAACAATACCAGACATCCACTTCCTCAATATGACTGGTAATCCAACAAGGGACTGGAATGTCCAAGTACAGCAATCTCTACTCTCCGTTGGAGACTGGAAACTGAGACTGCCACAGACAGAAGGATTGATAAGTATATTTACACATACCCTTTATATGGATTCTGGAGTATGGATATTGGTTTGGCTACAGGAATCTCCTGAACGTTGCATTTCATAAAATAGAAGACTTTGATTGATAACTTCTATGCATGTGGAAGGTATTCTACCTATAGTGCGATGGAGGTCTCTAAAGTAGTATACAGTTATATTAACATTCATACTGGTATTATCCCTGAGCTCCAATTAATCAACCTCCTCTGGATAACTATACCTTTCGTGCTTCTTCCCTGGGGGGGGGGTGTAATTTGCACACCATTCAGGGACATTCATATGCTCTATTCAATTACCAAACCATGGATCCTCCATTCCATACATGAATTGATGATCTTTTTGATGCTGTATCAGGTTCCCTTTGTGGACTATATTATGTGGCTGCATAAGACGTATCTGGTGCTATATAGGTAAATATTTGTGGACAATTCTGTGTCTCAATTGTGACACTTTACCTACAGCAGTAACCTCTGCTCACTCCAAAAAAAGATTCTTAGTAAGAAATACAAACTCTACCAGAAATGTTGGAGATCTCTCCTTCCGGACTTAAGACACACTCATAGCAACATTTATGAACTGAAGATCCAAATGCTTTAGTGGTGCCGGGAATACAGGGATCCGAGCATCAAGATACCGGAACCTGAAATCAGATATTGTTATTATTATTTTTATTAAAGTGGTTGTATACCCTTCCATATATCCAGTGAAGTGACTGGCCTCATGTGATACACAGAGATGAAACATATCCGCCTACACAAGTTTATCTACAACTGTCTTTCCCCTACAGCCGTTTAAAGAGCAGAATTTATAGTTCATCTGAGAGTTCAGAATAAAATGAGGCGGAGAGCTGAAATTACACACTGTAGATCTCAGTGAGGAGAGTTCGGAAAGATGATTTTAGGTAGGGAACACCCCCCCCCTTCACACAGCTCACAGGAACAGAGTTAAGGCTGCCAATCTGCTGGAGGTCCCTCCCCTGTCACCATTTTTCTCTTGGTGTCAGGAAAACTTGTCAGAAGTCCTTAATGCTGATGGCAGAGGAATGAGGCAGCAGACACATATGACTCTTATGCCCCGTACACACGGTCGGACACTGATCGGACATTCTGACAACAAAATCCATAGATATTTTCAGACGGATGTTGGCTCAAACTTGTCTTGCATACACACGGTCACACAAAGTTGTCGGAAAATCCGATCGTTCTGAACGCGGTGATGTAAAACACGTACGTCGGGACTATAAACGGGGCAGTGGCCAATAGCTTTCATCTCTTTATTTATTCTGAGCATGCATGGCACTTTGTGCGTCGGATTTGTGTACACACGATTGGAATTTCCGACAACGGATTTTGTTGTCGGAAAAATTTTATAGCCTGTCCTCAAACTTTGTGTGTCGGAAAATCCGATGGAAAATGTGTGATGGAACCTACACACGGTCGGAATTTCCGACAACAAGGTCCTATCACACATTTTCCATCGAAAAATCCGACCGTGTGTACAGGGCATTAGTGTTCTGGAGTGAGACAAGTACACAGTATACAAGGGATAGGCTTTGTTGATATTTCATGTCTGAGGTTTACAACCACTTTAAGTTTTATCATATAATAATACAAAACTGAAACAATTAGACATACCCTGGCTCAAGTAAGATGCAAACAAAAAAAATTAAAAATCAATATAAAAAAAGACATGAGAACAACCTTATAGCCTGATACATTCAGCTCCAATTCAGTAAGAGGAAATAAGGAAAATCACAATTGATATTGTAACAAAGCTTGCAGTGTCCACATCAGTATCTCCACTCCACCATAGATCTGTATTGAGAATAGTAAACTATTATGAAGCAAACACCACCCCTACAGAAGTCATCTATGTACATTAGTAGTAGACAGTAAGGCTCCATTTACACATGACTTCTTTTAGGCAAAATTTTGTTTGCACGATTTTGCTGCTATTTGAGGCGCGATTGGGGTGCCATTAGAAGTAATGGCATCGCATACGCGTCCAGCGATTTGCAGCCATTGCAAATCGTGGGGCAGAATCACACTGTTTTCACCCCGCGATCATGTGTGAATGAAGCCCTACTAATCTGAAGCGAACGTCTCAGAAGAGACATTAGTAGAGTCTGAGTTAAGCCAAATGTCCCATGCCTTTGTAGCAGGTGCCAACAAACACCCTCACCGCGCCCCAGTCGCCACTGTTAGCTGCAGGAAGAGCCGCTCTCCCTGTCATGGCTGGGCTTCTGATTTTTCCTTCCATGGTCAATATCTCCAGTGTGTTCCTGCAGTGTTCCTGTGAATGACTTGGCCTACCTGATGTCTCTTCTGATTTTTCCTTCCATGGTCAATATCTCCAGTGTGTTCCTGCTGTGTTCCTGTGAATGACTTGGCCTGCCTGACGTCTCTTCTGATTTTTCCTTCCATGGTCAATATCTCCAGTGTGTTCCTGCAGTGTTCCTGTGAATGACTTGGCCTGCCTGACGTCTCTTCTGATTTTTCCTTCCATGGTCAATACCTCCAGTGTGTTTCTACTCTGTTTCTGTGTATGACTTGGCCTGGCTGATGTCTCTTCTGATTCCTGTTCCTAAATTTTGGCTCCTGACAATGCTAACTTCTGGTTCCTGATCCTGGCTTGTCTGATTACCCACTCTGGCTTGCAAACCCTGGCTTCTGTTTTTGACAATGTTCCTGATCTGTGTTAATTTTTGCTATTGCATTAAAGGTGTGATTTTAACAGCATCTTCTGTCTCTGCCTGGTTTATGGTTCCTGACATGCCCTTACTTGCCTGACCCCCTTCCTCCTCCTTCTGTAAGCGTGGGGAGCAGTACAGCGGGCACTGGAATGGCTGTGAGGTTGGCTATCATCTGCTCCCTTCTAAGGGGATTTCTTTTTTTTATAAAGACACTTAAGACACTTAAAGGGGGAAATATTTATCCAAAACTTCAACTATGATTAAATGGGAAGAGATGTGGGAAAGGAATTTGCCCAGTAGCAATGGGAAGATGCATTAAATAGTGTTTTCCAGGCTTCTCAAGTACCTGTGATGAGAAGAGGGTCTCCTTCTTGGACCATAGAAATAGATGAACAAGGAGCACTCTAAACTAACCTTTATAGAAAGCCTACTGCATTAAACAGTTTTCTATATGCAACCAGTTTTCAACCAATATCTGCAGTCCTACTGGAACTTCTCTATGACAGGGGATTTTGAAGCAGAGATTTTGAGACAGGAAAGAACATTAAAGGGGTTGTAAAGGCAGAAGGTGCATTCTATGCATTAAGATAAAAAGCCTTCTGTGTGCAGCTCCCTCAGCCCCTCTAACACTTACCTGAGGTTCCTCCCTGTCCAGTGATGTCCACGAGTGTCTCAGCCATCCAAGACTCTGAATCCTGATTGGCTGAGACACAGCAGCAGCGCCATTGGCTGCTGTCAATCAAAGTCAGCTAGCCAATTAGGGAAGAGAGAGGGTCGAGGCCGGGTCGGAGCTCCGTGTCTGAATGAACACAGGGAGCTGTGACTCGGCTCAGTTGCCCATATAGCTGCTTGCTGTGGGGGCACTGAACAAGAGGGAGGGGCCAGGATCACAGAAGATGGACCCTGAAAGAGGAGGATCTGGGCTGCTTTGTGCAAATCCACTGCAACAGAGGAGGTAAGTATAACATGTTTGTTTTTATATAGCAGAAAAAGAGACTTTACAATCACTTTAAGGTGGTTGTAAAAGCTCAGGTTCTTTTTTTACCTTCATGCAGCTGTGCCCCAGCACCCCTAAAACTTACTTGAGCCCCATCTCGATCCAGTGACATGCACGAGAACCTCTCCTCTCCCGCATGTCTCCATCCCCATTGACTGAGACAGCAGTGGGAACCATAGGCTCCCGCTACTGTCAATCACAGCCAGTGAGCCAGTGAGGAGTGTGTGGGGTGGGGCCGAGCCGCACTCCGTGTGTGAATGGATATACAGAGAAGCAGCTCGGGAGTAAGCCTACTCAGATGCCTCCATAGCAAGCTGCTTGCTTTGGGGCTCTAGGCAAGAGGTAGGGGCCTGCAGTGCCGGCGGGGACCTGAGAAGAGAAGGAACAGGGCTTCAGATTTTGAAGAAGGAGCCTTTGAGCATGCTCCAAAATGAGTCACCTCCCCTTTCTGACATCCCTTCTGCCCCCCTGTGTTCCACATGGTTTCAGGAAGCGTGGTAGCCATATTGCTTCTGCAGACCCTCAATTTCTGTGGCCTCAGGCCATTACAGTGACAGGGAGATCTCAGGAGGACTTCAGATATTGATGAGCCTGTTTACTCTGTAATCCTGCCTTTAAGATGTAGCACACTGATGTTTAGGCAGGGTTGCTATTAATTTGCCAAGTGATAGCTGCCTTGGCCATTTGTTAGGAGGTCATTTGATTTCGCCCTAATTCTGGAATTGCTGCACTGCTCTCTTCTGTCACTAGATGGCCGGGTGTCTGCTGACATTAGACAAGACAAGGGCATTGCAAGGACAGATTAGGAATGAATGGGGTATCTCAGCCAATGGACAGGGATTTTCTTGGGCCCCTTGGCCTGCTGGGAGAACCTAATTAATTTTGTGTGGAGTCAGGTGATCAGTGTTCTGTGCCACCTGAACGACGGTCTGGGTGGACGTGTTTCGTATTGCCCTGGGCTGCTGGGCAAGAAATGTAAGGCCTATCCCGGGGACATTTGGCTGCTAGCCTATCTGGGAGCCTATTCGGAAGTAGTGCAAGGTTGGGACTGCGGGCTTGTAGCCCAACCAGAAGTAATGGTTCCACTGGCCAGGGAACCAGTCATAGTCGGAGGTAGAGGGGAAGCTGTCGCCACAAAGGGACCATCCACCTTGCTACCGGAGACCATTGTGAGTAAGCTGAGGCCAGTACCAGAGCAGACTTCTCGCCAGCCGGGAATAGTGAAGAAGTGGTAAAGCATCAGCAAGTGCCAAGCCAGGGACCTGTGTCAGCAGGGGTGAAGCTTGAGGAGTGTCTGTGAGTGCCAAGCCAGGGACTCAGCAGTGAAGCGGCGGAGATGCTCGAGGAAGATACAACATCTCCAAAATATGCCCCTTTCTAACCAATGACACAACAAAGCTCTTAATTCACTCGCTGGTAGAGTTGCCACCTCATCCCTTTAAAACCGAACACATATTAATTACACAGGTTCTGAGGCAGATTAAGGTGATAATTAAACTCACTTATCTGCATTAAATTATCCTCAGAACCCGTGTAATTAATATGTGTTCGGGTTTAAAGGGATGAGGTGGCAACTCTACTCGCTGGTCATCTCTCTCCTCGACTACTACAACTCCCTTCTCATTGGCTTACCTCTACATAGTCTATCCTCCCTTCAATCCATTATGAATACTGCTGCCAGACTCATCCACCTTATCAATCGCTCTGTGTCTGCTACTCCTCTCTGTCAATCCCTCCACTGCCTTCCGCTCACCCAACAAATTCAATTCAAAATACTAACAACTACTTACAAAGCCATCCACAATTTAGCCCCCAGCTTTATCACTAGCCTGGTCTCTAAATACTAACCTACTCGTTCTCTTCGTTCCTCTCAAGACCTCCCGCTCTCTAGCTCCCTCATCACCTCCTCCCATGCTCGCCTCCAGGACTTTTCCAGAGCCTCTCCAATCCTATGGAACTCCCTACCCCAATCTGTCCACTTATCTCCTACTCTATTAGCTTTTAGACAATCCCTGAAAACCCCCCTCTTCAGAGAAGCCTACCCTACTCACACCTAAAAACTGTATTTTCATTTTTTCCATCAGCTCATCCCCCACAGTTATTACATTTTGTTCCACTTGACCCTCCCTTCTAGATTGTAAGCTCTAACGCCCTGGGCCCTCTGATCCCTCCTGTATTGATTTGTATTGTAAGTGTGCTGTCTGCCCTCATGTTGTAAAGCGCTGCGCAAACTGTTGGCGCAATATAAATCCTGTATAATAATAATACTGAGTGCTACAGTGGAAGAGCTCAGGGGATCCAGTGGCTAGTGGATCTGAAGTCTAGTGAGAGAGACTGGGAGCTTGTTGAGTGAAGACCCACAGTGAGTGAGTGTGAGGTTAAAGAGAACTGTTCGTGTTGCAGATAGTTTAATACTTTTACCTTTAGTAACAGTTACAAGATCGTTGGCGTACGAGACAGCGGTCCTACCTACTGTATACAGAAGTGGTGTCCGGCTGGAGGCCTACACCTGTATAGCTGTTTACCTATAGAAGTCTTGGAGACTGCCAATTAACATTGCATCTACCTAAGGGTGTTCTGGTCCTAATCCTCTCTCCCACAGTTCTGTTTAAGAGACAATAAATCTCTTTGCATTCAAAAAGTGTCTGGAGCCCACATGTTCATCTTGCATTACACCCACCATGCCTTTGTAACCCCCTCTACACTGAAGGATGTCAGCTGTCCCTAACTCTGGATTTCACCATTGGGCTTCAGGGGCCCCGGGACTTTGGTACAAATAAAATTGACATACTGCACTTTCTTTGCATATCTATGTCAGAGATTTACAGCCCCTGTTACCTGTTAACTTTATTCCATTATACATATATGCACAAAATAGAAAATATCTTATAAGAAACTTTCCACATGCCCAAAATTATTGCAATCAACACCCTTCACCGACTCCAAGAACTAGATCCTTTCCATTAGACATGCTCAATTTGTTTTGCTCCGAATTCGTCTTTCGTCAAAATTTGGCATATTCGTTCATTCGGAAGCATCCAAATGAACGAAAGATTATTTGACAAATTTTTTTGAAAACAAATTTTCTAAAAGAACAAAAATTCGAAAGAACGAAAATTTGAAAATCAGAAACAATGAAAATCCAAAAATGTGAAAATCAGAAAGAACGAAAATCAGAAAGAACGAAAATCTGAAAATCTGAAAATCTGAGAATCAGAAAATCTGAAAGAATGAAAAACATTTGGATAATTTTGTTGTTCCTATTTTCTATTATATAAAAATTAATAACCATTATAATAGTTTTTTTATTATTATTATTATTATTATTTAATAATATGAAGAATAATAATAAAAACTATAATAATAGTTAGAACCCCAATAAATTATAGGTATTGGAATTTCCTTTCAAATTTGGCTAACTGTTATAGGGCGTACACACGGTCGGACTTTGTTCGGACATTCCGACAACAAAATCCTAGGATTTTTTCCGACGGATGTTGGCTCAAACTTGTTTTGCCTACACACGGTCGCACAAAGTTGTCGGAATTTCCGATCGCCAACCACGCGGTCACGTACACCACGTACGACAAGACTAGAAAAGGCCGGTTCAGAACCAAGCGCGCCACCCTTTGGGCTCCTTTTGCTAATCTCGTGTTAGTAAAAGTTTGGTGAGAGACGATTTGCGCTTTTTCAGACTCGTGGCTTTCAGATCGTTTTCTGCCGTTCAGTTTGTGCTTGTGGGTTTGTATCTGCTCTTCAGTGCGTGCAGCAAGTTCCGCGTGACTTTAGGTAGTCATTGTATTCTTGTTCGTTCGTTACTGTTTTTCAGGTCGCTCTTCACAGGCCTTGCTGTTCTTCAGTGCGTTCTGTTACTTCGTTCTGAGCAGCCGACCGTTTTCTAGCCATGTTGCGTATACGTACTCCTCGTAGAGTTCGTGCTGTGTGGGGGCTTGGTGTTGGGGTCCTGACCTTGACACAAGTCCAGTCCATGAACAGGGTGGGGAGGAGTTCATGGACCAAGAATTGGTTGCTTCAGCGTGACCAGTTCTGTCATATGCCTTTGCTCCGTGAGATCCGTGAGAATAATCCTGATGATTTCAGGAACTTTCTCCGGATGACGGACCCCGTGTTTCACCGTCTGTTGGCTTCGCTGACCCCCTATATCAGCAGGCAGGATACCTGCATGAGGCAAGCCATCACTCCGGAGCAGAGGTTGGTCGCTACCTTGCGGTATTTGGCCACAGGGAGAAGTCTGCAGGACTTGAAGTTCTCGACAGGCATCTCCCCCCAGGCTCTGGGTATCATTATCCCAGAGACCTGTTCTGCCATCATACAGGTCCTGCAGAAGGAGTATATGAAGATAAGATTTTTATGCTTTAATATCACATTTTATTGTATTGAATGTTTGATAATATCTTGTATTTCTTTCCTCATTCCCTAATTACCATGATTGGAATATGCTGTGAATGTCCCCTTTCCTCATGCATGCTGGATTTTTATGTCATTATTATTTTATGTCCTTCATACATATTTGCCCTTCACTAACCTCCCCAGCATGGTGTCTCCTGCCCTATATTCACCTCATGTAGTCATTTAACAATGTATTTTATCAGCTCCATAGTAGTGCTTTACCCCAAACACCCCCTAAAATGTTTGGAAATGTTATTTTTTCTTTAAATTCAGGCAGAGTGCCAGAGGCTTTTTTTTTGTGGTGTCCCCAAATAATTTTTAGTAACCCTCCCTCCCCCAACTGCTAAGTCAGCTGATCCCAATTCTCTATCTATCCTCAATCATCTATCTGCTGACTTTGCCAAACCCATACACACTATACCCACCTCTTTACTGGTCAGATTTATGGATGAATTACCCAAAGCATGTAGTGCAAGGGCCTGCCTGTATACTTTCCAATGGTACTGTTTAAAGTTTTTGTATCCTATTATTATCTTGATAGGTAATAGCAGAATGTCCAAATGTCCTCAAATGTGTACAGTGTGTATTTATATCTTTGTATTCAGACACTTCTTACCTGTCCAGTGGGCTGCCAATAGTGTAACTAAGGAGGGGCTGTTCCAAGTAATCCCCATTATTTAGGCATTCATCTCTCAATGAAGTGAAGAGGGTTACCTGTCCAAGATTTACACACACCCCCTATAATGTTAGAAATGGCCCATGAGAGGGGGGGGGGGGATATGATAGGTGTATCTTATACTTTGGTGTTGTTAAATTCCCCTTAATAAATGCTATCTGGAGGTTGCCCCATAATGTTTGTGTCTAATCTGCTTGCCATGTTTCAGAGTAAAAATAGTAATGTTTATTGTTTTTTCCTCAACAGTTTCCTTCCACGCCACAGGAATGGCAGACTGTGGCCTCCCACTTTGCCGAGCGGTGGGACTTTCCTAACTGCGGAGGGGCAATTGATGGGAAATACGTCCACATCGTCCCACCACCCAACTCGGGGTCGTACTATTATAATTACAAGGGGTTCAATAGTATAGTGATGTTGGCGGTGGTGTCGGCTAATTACGACTTCTTGTATGTGGACGTGGGGAAGAATGGCCGGATGTCCGATGTTGGAGTGATCGCCCAGATGGAGTTCTACAGGCGTCTCCAGAATGGCAGCTTGGACTTGCCAGCTCCAGAGGACAATGTGGAAGGACTCCCATTCGTGTTCGTTGCTGATGAAGCGTTTGCGCTGGGGGACCACCTGATGCGGCCATTCCCAATGAGGACCCTCACCCCAGAACAGAGGGTTTTTAATTACCGGCTGGCCAGAGCCCGAAGAGTGGTGGAGAACACATTTGGAATCCTGGCCAGCCGGTTCCGCCTATTTATGACACCCATCCATATGGCGGAGTATAAACTGAACCATATAATACTTGCGTGCTGTGTAACTTTTTAAGGAAACATTCGGCCAACTATGCTGGCTCAGTTGGGCCTGAGGCCAGAATGATACATCAAACCACACTGACGGCGCTTGAAAGTGGCCGTCCTGGCTTGCCCTCCCTGAGTGCCCGTGATGTCCGGTTACGATACCAGGAGTTCTTTGTGGGTAGGGGGGCCATCAATATGCCAGACAATCTGTGAAGCCTTTTTATAATAAAAAAAAAAAAAATCTTTGTGGACATTTACTGCTTGTGTTTGTTTAAGCTGACCCTGACAGAAATGTTTGGAGTGCAGAAAATGGCGTGATTGTGTAACCTTATACAAAGCACTGTTGGCTGTTATTTACTAAATGCAAAAACACATTTCACTACAAGTGCACTTGCAACTGCACTGAAACTGCACTTGTAGTGCAAAGTGGATTTGCCCTTAGGAAATAACCCTCATTTTCTCATCAAACAACAATTACATCACCCCAAAAGTGTTGTAGCGTTGAGACAATAATCCACACATTCTTGATTAACAATCTTTTTAATACCTGCACAATCACATGTGCATTTACCAAAGGTTTTTCTGACAAACCAACATGTTTGTTGTATACCAATTTTTGTGGTGGCATTATCCAAAATCAAATTGTCCATTTTATAGAAAACAGGCCTGTGTAAAACCAACAAGAAAGACACAAATCTTGATCTTACAAAGTTCACATTTGGTAGAACTTGAAGGCAATATCAGACATGAGCATTTAGGAACTGTGTTTGATATTGCGTTCAGATGGGGGGAAATCACCCCGGAAAAGCCAAATTTGGAAGATGCACACAAATTTCCCAATGTCAACATGTGCTACCTGCCATCACGGGGGATCAAGGGATGTGTTTTGGGGGAGAAAGCCCTTCCTCACCGCTACTTTATTATTGAGGAAGGGGTTGCACCCCCATTGATCTCCCGTGATGGCAGATAGCACATGTTGGCACACTGTGTGCATCCTCCAAATTTGGCTTTGGGAAAAATCACAAAAACATTTAGCAAATTGTAGCACACAAAAGAAGAAAGTGATTTGGAGGGGTTTTAAACTCGCCCCAAAACATCAATGATGTTTTATATTTTGGAATAACATCATTGATGTTTTGCTTGATGATTTCCAATTGTAAATTACACCCCATGATCTCCCCGATCAGGATCTGGGCACTTTCGGATGTGAAAGGATCTTCATCCACAACCTCACGATCACCTAAAAAGAGAGGAACCCCAAAATAAATTTGGTTTAAAAAAAATGCCGCCATCCATCTCTTATCTGAGCCTGTGGTCGCAGACACTCACCTGTCGTGGTGACTAGTTCCACCACGTCTTCTTCCTCCTGCTCAGCTTGTGTTGGGGGGATTTTCCCCTTCTTCCAGAGGGGGGGGGGCTCTGGTCTCCTCAAATGAGGGTTGTCCTCCGAGTCTTTTCTCCCCTATGTGAAACAAAATGGTATAATTAGCACACAGATATTTAATGTCAGAACTATAAATAGGAAACATTGCTTGGAAGTGGGGTACAATTGTCAATTTTAGCAGAGTTCCAAGTTGTAATTTGTTGAATGCCCTTTGTCAACCTGCAATACTTTACCTGTTTAGTGTGAGCTTCACAGATGTAGCCCCCCCTATAGTATACACTGGAGCACCTGTGTGGCCCCCCTAATAAAAATGGCGTTTTTGTGTCCCACACTAGTGCTCCAGTGTGCAGATGTGAAAACAGCTGCTCAGTGTCCTCTCCTTACACAGAATCTAGTTTGCATTTCATTCTAGTAACAAACCCATCTACACAACCCAATTCTTTGAAGACAAGTATAGGGCGTCAAAATGGTGGCCAAATGCATATGGGCTAAACAATGGTATTTTATATTTGGAACGAAAAATGTTTGATCCGAACGAATAATGTGCCCATGAACATGAAAGTTGCCATTTTAAACTGTACAACAGTTCCTAAAAGCACATGGAGCAGCACGAACGTAATAAACACAAAAAGAATAGGAACACAGCACAACTACTTATTTTTTTGCAGCACTCTCCGGATCTTTCTGTACTGCTCATGTTCTCGTAATTTCAGGTCTGACCACCGCTTCCTGAGCTGATCTTTCGATCGTCGTACCCCGAATTTCCGGTGCAGACTCCTGACCACTTTCGCCATGATCTTGGCCTTTCGGACATTGGGGTTGGGGTAAGGCCCATACTTTCCATCATAGTCGGCCTTCTTCAGGATGTCCACCATTTCCAACATCTCCCCAAAGGACATATTTGTGTCCTTAAATCTCCTTCTGGATCGGGACGTTTTAGGCTCCGGCCTTTCCTCCTCCTCCTCGTTGCTCCAATTATCACGATCATGCTGTCTATCCGCCATGTGCTCTTCCCCCACTGCGCCGAACGAAAAGGGGCGGGGAATAGACTAGAAAGAACGTCAGAGGCGGGCGGAGTTATACGCATGCGCAGTGTGTATAAAGCGTAACACACGTGCGTCTTACGTACGATCTGTGAGCGGAAGAAGGAGCATCGGAGACGCCGATCGTGATAACGAAGGTAAGATCTAAACTTGGGCCTATACTGCTTCGAAATGGAAGCCTATGTTGTAACAAGATTAGGGGAGTTTGGCCTTACATTAGGGTTTGTCTTGTGTTGTGTCTTGCAGAGAAAATGGGTGGGTTCAACGACCACAATTTCCTGCCCCTGTTCATAGACAAGTACAGGGAGCTGCCCTGTCTGTGGCAAGTGAGACACCCCCACTATAATCACAAACAGAAGAGGCAGGCAGCGCTGGAGAAACTGCTGGAGTTGGTGAAGCCGGTGGTCCCCACAGCAACCATCCCTTATTTAAAAGCTAAAATTGGTTTCCTGAGGAGCACTTATCTTAGGGAGCGCAAGAAGGTCACAGATTCCCAGAGATCCGGAGCTGCAGCAGATGACGTTTATGTCCCCAGGCTGTGGTACTACGAGAGACTGCGATTTCTGTCAGACCACACTGAAGTCAGGGAATCCCTCTCCACTCTTCCTTCCACGCTTCCTTCCACCCCAGCTGAGGCTTCCGATGTCCAACCTGGGCCTTCCAGCCAGGAAGAAGTGGAGGAGCCCAGCTGGAGTCAGGTATAGCATTCTTCCTCAGATTTCTGGTCAATAAATAAATGATGTTTACTAGATTTTATTATTGATCACTAATTGCTGATTGAAAAAAGTGTTTTACATATCAATAGACAGTAGTGGGCACCCAAAATTGGGACAAGAATGAAAAATGCTGAGCTCAGAATGATAGTCTGTTATATTTGTTAACATTCGATTTGCAGCAGTCAGGAGGTGAAAATTGTGTGTGATTGATGAAAAAAAAAATAAAACTATGTCCCTTTTTCATACACAGGAAGACCTCAGCCAGGAGGAGGTTGTAGAATGTGGCAGTCAGGAGGAGGCGGGGATTAGTGGCAGCCAGGAGGAGGCGGGGCTAAGTGGCAGCCAAGAGAAGCCTGGGACCAGTCGCAGCCTGACTGAGTCTCAGGTCCCTCCCCTCCGCCTGCCACATAAACGAGCCAGGAAGACGACTCCGAGTCCCGTGCAGGATTCAGCATTCAGGCTGATCCAGGAGGCTTCTGCGTCCCTCAGAGCCTTACCAACTCCTGAAGAGGCCTTTGCCTGCATGGCTGCCACCAAATTGCAGGGCATGCAGGAGGGCCAACACAGGCTCTCTGAGGACCTTATTTATAAAGTCCTACGTAAGGGGGTGAGTGGGGAACTAACACCCAAGACGGATGTCATTGAGATGGACAATCCTCCTCCTCCTCCTCCTGCTGCCACAACTCCACCACCAGAGCCACCACGTGGAAGGAGGCGTGGAAAGAAGACCAGAGAGTGATGACCCTGGGTTCAGTCTGGTCTGACAGAAGATGCAGTCTCTCGTATGACCACAGCCTGGGGACACAGATGTCATCTGCTGCTTTCTGGATCTCTGGGACTTCTGGACCAGACTGCCCTCCCTTATGATATGGACTCCTCAGGCCACCAATTTGGCTTTTAAATAATTGATGTCTGCCCTGGGGGTACAAGGCTTCACCCACTTATGCAGTTTCTCCAGCGTTGCCTCCCTCTTTGTTTATAGTTGTGAGCCCTTAATAAATTTTTTGTGGAAATTCTACTCTCCTGTGTGTGTTTTCATCCAAAAAGGACAGTTTGTTGGTGAGGATTCAGGTACATTTCTAACATAAATCAAATATCAATGGTGTTGTGGGAACTTGTCACAAAAAACACACTCAAACATTTTCGGGAGTACAAATCAAAATCGCAAAAATAAAAAAAATAAAATAGAAACACAAAAAAAAAATCTACATTAAAGCCCAAAAATATATAAAAAATATACAAAAATATGTTGTCAGATGTGAGAAAGCAAAATATATTGAGGGAATCCCGATAAATAGTAACGAAAGAAGTTTGTGAGAAGTGTGTGTGAATATGAGCAGCAAAACTACTTAATTCTTGTCACATTATAAAGAAGAAGAGAGTGCGCTGTATTAAACCATTTTTAACATTGCAGCGTGACGAAAGTGCTGTATCCATTGCGAACGCTAAGTTTACCAGAATGAGCTGTCCCGTCTCGGAATTTCTTCTGAGCATGCGTGGCACTTTGTGCGTCGGAACAGGCCACACACGGTCGGAATTGACACGATCGGATTTTGTTGTCGGAAAATTTTATCTCCTGCTGTCCAACTTTGTGTGTCGGAAAATCAGATGGAAAATGTCCGATGGAGCCCACACACGGTCGGAATTTCCGACAACACGATCCGATCGGACATTTTCCATCGGAAAATCCGACCTTGTGTACGGGGCATTAGTGAATGTAACGAATACAAATTTATCCAAAGTTACGAATTATCCAAAATAACAAATACCACATCTTAACGAATGGAAGGTAATGAATTCAAATGCATCCGAAGTTATGAATTATCGAAACAAAAAATGCTGATCACAACCGATAAGCGAAAAAAAAAAGAAACGAAAGCTAAAAAAATCCAAATTTTTCGGCAGTGCACATGTCTACTTTCCATGAACAGGCACATTGGCTGGAACACTGTATATCTTAAAATAAGGCTAAATAATCCCTATAAATCCTCATTATGAACCTCCTCAGCAAACAATATAAACATAAAACAATGAAGTAATTTCTTACTTTGCCTCTTTTCCAGAAGATGGGATGACTCATATTGGGAAATGTTTCAGGCACAAAATCTGGCTCTTTAATAACCAAAATTGGGGTATGATAAAAAGCTGCATTGCTAACAGACACCCAGCTTTGGAAAACAAGATCGGTTGGAATCTCTTTTCACTGTAAAGTAGATCTCGTCTTTGTTTGATTCCGTGTAATGAACATTTTTCACATACATGTTCAGCTTTTCATGGAAGATGGAAATACACAGATAACCATACAGTTATAAGAGTTCTAAAATTATATTCTGCTTAAAAAAATACAAAAATTATAGAGTTAGATTCAAGTTACCAGGTGGTCTTTCTATAAATGTGAACAGGGCCAATCCTAGGGTCACAGACGCCTGGGTGCAGAAATACTTCTGGTGCCCCCATGTGGGCGTGGTCATCTTACCAACTCCTCCCTTTTTCAAATGTTTCTATGGCAATAACTCAAACACAGAGATGCTCCCCTTAGAAGTCTTCGTTACCCTAGGATCCTCCCATGATCTCTTAACAATAAAGCAAATACAGGAAGAGCGTACACTAATGAGACCTGGAGGGGAGTCTCTCTGATGCACACAGAGAGGGCTTCTGTTAGAGAGTCTGTTAGAAAGAGCCCACAGACATAGTACAGGAGATGGTCAGAGACTACAGACATACTACAGAAGATGGTCAGAGACTGCAGACATAATACAAGAGATGGTCAGAGACTGCAGTTCTTATGAACGTTAGTAGATAATGGCTGATCGGCCCTCTCACCTGACCCAGCGATACAGCAACAACGGTTCCTCTGATCAGGAGTCTGCTCACTCTGAATTTCCCGTGGCGACTCCATTGGGTAGAGCCCAGATCTGTATTCTTGCAATTACTCCATTCCTTTCTCTGCCAGGGCTGGCACCAGGCTGTGTGGCTTTCCCTCTGGTGGCGCAGGGCAGTGGGGTTCTCTCTCTGATGATGTTCCCTCAGCACTGTCCTCTCCCTCTGGAGTCCTGGGTGTACTTCCCTGAAAGCTTTCCCAGGGTCCTGGCTCTCTCTCCCATTCAGCTGAGCATGCTGTGTGGGCTGCAGTTTCCGTGTTACAGTGGGGCTGCCAGTCCTCGGGACTACATGTCCCACAATCCTCTTCTTTGCTCCTTTTTTTTTTTTCCCTGGCTGATATGAAGGTAGGGGAAGAAACATAGTGCGCCGCTCACTAGTACAGACCTCTCATCAGTATAGACCCCCCTCAGGACAAACCACCCCCCTCCATTAGTACAGAACCACCCCTCCTCCATTAGTACAGACCCCCCAGAACAAACCGCCCCCCCATAATTAGTACAGACTCCACAGAACAAACCACCCCCCCTCCATTAGTACAGACCCCCCAGAACAAACCACCCCTCCTCCATTAGTAAAGACCCCCAGAACAAACCACCCCCCTCCATTAGTACAGACCCCCAGAACAAACCACCCCTCCTCCATTAGTACAGACCCCCCCAGAACAAACCACCCCCTTCCATTAGTACAGACCCCCCCAGAACAAACCACCCCCTCCATTAATACAGACCCCCCAGAACAAACCACCCCCCTCCATTAGTACAGACCCACCAGAACAAACCACCCCCCTCCATTAGTAAAGACCCCCCCTCCATTAGTACAGACCCCCCAGACAAACCACCCCCCTCTGTTAGTACATACCCCCCAGAACAAACCACCCCCCTCTATTAGTACAGACCCCCCGACAAACCACCCCCCCTCCATTAGTACAGACCCCCCGGCCAAACTACCTCCCCTACATTAGTACAAACCCCCAGGACAAACCACCCCCCTACATCCCCTACATTAGTATAGACCCCCCAGGACAAACCACCCCCCTACATTAGTATAGACCCCAGGACGAAACCACCCCCCTACATTAGTATCGACCCCCCAGGACGAAACCACCCCCCTACATTAGTATAGACCCCCCAGGACGAAACCACCCCCCACATTAGTACAGACCCCCCAGAACAAACCACCCCCCTACATTAGTATAGACCCCCAGAACAAACCACCCCCCACATTAATACAGACCCCCCCAGGACGAAACCACCCCCCCTACATTAGTATAGACCCCCCCAGGACAAACCACCCCCCTACATTAGTATAGACCCCCCAGGACAAAACCACCCCCCCTACATTAGTATAGACCCCCCCAGGACGAAACCACCCCCCTACATTAGTATAGACCCCCCAGGACAAACCACCCCCCCTACATTAGTATAGACCCCCCAGGACGAAACCCCTCCTTCTACATTAGTATAGACCCCCCAGGACAACCCCCCCATTAGGTTAATTTAAAACACCCGGGCGGCAGCTGGAGAGGAGAGGACAGTGTGCAGCGTGTGGGTGGGTGGAGTGTGTCAGGCTTGGGCAGCAGGCGGGATTGAGACACAGGAGGTTGAAGGAGGAGAACTGGAACACGTTGGGAACGGGCACGGGCCGCCCCCCCTCCCAGTGACATCACTGTGCGGCTGGTCTCTCACACAGAGACAGCCACTCCGATCTCATTTCACTCTCCTCCTCTGACAGGAGGAGGGAGGAGGGAGGGGGGATGGGCTTTGACACTCAGCAGGTCGAGGCGGCGACCAGCAGAGAGAGCCGCCTACGGACAAGGAAGAGGAGGAGGAGGAGGAGGGAGGGGAGCACTCTGGCGCTTCAGCGCCCCCACCTCTGTGGCGCCCAGGTGCACTGCACCCCATGCACCCTGTCCAGGATCGTCCCTAAATATGAATAGGAATGAATGAATCAGGAGAATCACATATTCTTCACTTTTTGATTCTATTTAAAAGCTGTCTTTCATTTAGAAATTCCAATTAAATTGTAAGCTCCCCGTAAATCCAATTTGGTGAAAATTTGAGCTCAGTAATGAGTGGTAGGGGATACTTTTTAGGAATAGTGATCTTCTTCAGGCCATGGCAATCGATACAAGAACGTAAGGATCCATCTTTCTTCTCAACAAAAAAAGAACCTGTCCCGGCATGGTACGTGGATGGGTGAATTAATCCCCTTCTCCAAATTTGAACATAGATTTTCATGTCCTGGGTCTCAGGTAGTGACAGAGGGTAAATCATATGACCGGTGGGGAGGAGGAACAGAAGTAGCCTTCTCAGAGAAGACGTCAGCAATGTCAGCATAACAGGTAGGGAGAGCTGGGACTGTGAGATGGGCCAATAGTTTGGTAGCTTTAATGCAATTCGGGAGTCAGGTCTGGGACCAGGACATAATCTCCCCTGAAGCCCAATCTATGTACGGGTTATGGAGTCTAAGGCAAGGATAACCTAGGATAAAGGGATAAGCAGGAGATGTTATTAAGTAGAGGCTGATGGTCTCCTTCTAAAATTCCCAAATGGTCAGAGTAATAGGTACCGTGCTAAGGTGACCATGTCCATGGAAAAGGGAGAATTATCAACAGCTAAGACTGAAAAGGGTCTGTGCACCTTAGTCACGGGAATGTGTAGACGGTTTGCTAGGTCCCTAACAATGAAATTGCTAGCGGCACCAGAATCTATGAAAGCTGAGAGGTAATGAGAAAAAATGGCAGAACTAAGTTGTGCAGGAACAAATAGTTTATCTTGGGGGGAACCTGACCCAATATAGTCTAGAGAAGCAGACCCCACTCGCTGTAGACTCTTGGTGTTTCCCGGCTTATTACGGCAGCTGGCGACATTGTGGTTGGGGTTGCCACAGTATAAGCAGAGTCCCTGAGATCTTCTTCTAGCCTTTCCCCAGAGGACAAATGAGTAGCGCCAATTTGCATGGGCTCCTCCTGGATAGGGTGAGAGGACACAGGAAGGGCTGATGGAAAAGTGGCGGGCAGAGTGCGAGGGGGCAAGGGAACACACCTCTCTGGACGCCTTTCCAGTAAACGCCTGTCTATACAGATGGCTACTTGCATGGCTTCATTCAATCACTTTGGTCATTCCACCATGAGTCTGGTGCCCAGCGGCGGAAATCAGAACAGTATTGTTCAGTGGTGCGTTTACCCTAAAGTAATGACCTAAGGTAAGCTTCTGCTGAGTGGGCACGATCAGGACCATCATAGAGTAAAGCTTAGGACTTGAAAAATTCTTCAACTGACCCTCGGGACGGATCGTCTGTGGGGAGGCTAAAAGCCCAAGACTGAGGGTTCCCCTGCAACCATGTTATAATCAGGTCAACCCGCTGTGCTTCAGAACCAGAGGAGCGTGGCTTAAGCTTAAAGTATAATATAGAACTGTTTTTAAAATTGGAAAAAACATGGAGGTCACCAGAAAAATCAGGCGGGTTAATTTTGGGCTCTGGCTCCTGCGTTACTGCTTGAGGTGCAGTTCCTGGACTTGGCGTGTCAGTTTGCAAATGTAGTCAGCAAATAAACTAGCCTGTGTGGAGTCCATCTTCACAAAATGTATTTTTTCGTTAAAGGCTTGTGATAATGTCACGTCTACCCCAACGCAGGTGGTATAGCTGGCTATTGTGTGCTTCACCTATAGCAGCCCCCTTTCCCATAAGGCAAGCAGGCTTACCAGTAGTCGGTTACCCCCAGGACTTATACACAATACTATAATGCCTGGCTACCATGCCAGGGCAGGTGCGAACTGAGCAAAGCAAACATGTACTTGCGGTTGGCAGATAGGCAGAATGGTTTCATGACAGTCCAGGTAAAAAGTCAGGCTGAGTTCAGGGAATAGTCCAATAATAATAGTCCAAGGTCATACACAGGGAAATCCAATTTTTTTTGTATTGCATTTTAGTGTAAATATGAGATGTGAGGTATTTTTGACCCCCAGATCTCATATTTAAGAGGTCCTGTCATGCTTTTTTTCTATTACAAGGGATGTTTACATTACTTGTAATAGGAATAAAAGTGTCAAAATCAAAAATCAAAATCAAAAATAAAAAAGTAAAATAAATAAGAAAATTTTTTTTTTTTTTAAAGCGTCCCGTCCTGATGAGCTTGTGCGCAGAAGCGAACGCATACGTGAGTAGCACCCACATATGAAAACGGTCGTCAAACCACACATGTGAGGTATGGTCGCAATCGTTAGAGCAAGAGCAATAATTATAGCCCTGGATCTCCTCTGTAACTCAAAACTGGTAACCTGTAAAAATATTTAAACATCGCCTATGAAGATTTTTAAGGGTAAAAGTTTGTCACCATTCCACGAGCGGGTGCAATTTTGAAGCGTGACATGGTGTGTATCAATTTACTCGGCATAGTATTATCTTTCACAATATTAAAAAATTGGCTAACTTCACTGTTGTCTTATTTTTTTATTCAAAAAAGTGTATTTTTTTCCAAAAAAAGTGCGCTTCTAAGACCGCTGCACAATTATGGTGTGTTAAAAAGTATTGCAACGGCCTCCATTTTATTTTCTTTAGTGTCTGAAAAAAAATATATATAATGTTTGGGGGTTCTAAGTCATTTTCTAGCAAAAAAAAAAATGATTTTAACTTGTATACAACAAGCATCAAAAAGAGGCCCGGTCCTTAAAGGGATTGTAAACCCTCGTGTTTTTTTACCTTAACGCAGCCTATGCAAGTTTTACTTACCTGAGCCCCTCGTTCCCTCGGCGGAGGCGCGCTGTACCTCTATGCCCGGGGTTCTCGGCTCTTGATTGGATAGGTTAATAGCAGCACAGCCATTGGCTCCCGCTGCTGTCAATCAAACCCAATGACGTGGGCTCCAGGGGGCGGGGCCGAGTCCGGCATTCTGTGTCTATGCACGCAAATGCGCCCGCAAGGTAATCCCCCGGAAGAGCGTTTTTCCCAGGGGGTTAACTGATGTGAGGAGGAGCCGCGAATGCTGCCGGGGGACCCCAGAAGATGGTGATCAGGGCCACACTGTGCAAAATGAACTACACAGTGGAGGTAAGTATGATATGTTTGTTATTTTAAAAAAAACTGAGGTTTACAATCACTTTAAGTGGTTAATTACCTTGCAGGTGGACAGACCAGAAGAGTTGAAGCTGTTATAGCTGCAAAGGGCGGAGCCAACTCAATATTGAACCCTACGGAGGAAGACTGGGATGCCATTAAAGTTCATATATAGGGTATGTGGCTCCATATATATATATATATATATACCGTATATATATATATATATATATATATATATATATATATATATATATATATATATATACAGTATATAAATATACATGAAATATACTATATATGAATCTGGACTATTTGAATGTAGCTCTTAACATGGTGTACACAAAGAAGTTAGTAAGAGAAAAAATCAAAAAGGACAAAAAGTCTAATCACCCCCCTTGCCCCTTATTTTAAAGACCAACCATTTATTTTTTTATCTGTAAAACTGTAGAAGAAAACCCTACATGTTGGTGACTGAAGTTTTCCTGATCACACTGGCAGTGAGAGGGAGGACAGAGATAGTAGTCCATCTCACATACAGGTGAAACTCGAAAAATTAGAATATCCTGCAAAAGTTCATTTATTTCACTAATGCAACTTAAAAGGTGAAACTAATATATGAGATAGACTGATTACATGCAAGGCAAGATAGTTCAAGCCGTGATTTGTCATAATTGTGATGATTATGGCTTACAGCTCATGAAAACCCCAAATCCACAATCTCAGAAAATTAGAATATTGTGAAAAGGTGGAATATTCTAGGCTCAAAGTGTCCCACTCTAATCAGATAATTGAGCCATAACACCTGCAAAGGGTTCCTGAGCCTTTAAATGGTCTCTCAGTCGGGTTCAGTAGGCATCCCAATCATGGGAAAGACTGTTGACCTGACAGTTGTGCAGAAAACCATCACTGACACCCTTCATAAGGAGGGAAAGCCTCAAAAGGTAATGGCAAAAGAAGATGAATGTTCCCAAAGTGCTGTATCAAAGCACATTAATAGAAAGTTATGTGGAAGGGAAAAGTGGGGAAGAAAAAGGTGCACAAGCAGCATGGATGACCGCAGCCTGGAGAGGATTGTCAGGAAAAGGCCATTCAAAAGTGTTGGGGACTTTCACAAGGAGTGGACTGAGGCTGAAGTCAGTGCATCAAGAGCCACCACACAAAGACGGATCCTGGACATGGGCTTCAACTGTTGTATTCCTCTTGTCAAGCCACTCCTGAACAACAAACAACATCAGAAGCGTCTTACCTGGGCTAAAGAAAAACAGACCTGGTCTGTTGCTCAGTGGTCCAAAGTCCTCTTTTCTGATGAGAGCAAATTTTGCATCTCATTTGGAAACCAAGGAGCCAGAGTATGGAGGAAGAATGGAGAGGCACACACTGCAAGATGCTTGAAGTCCAGTGTGACGCTTCCACAGTCTGTGTTGATTTGGGGAGCCATGTCATCTGCTGGTGTTGGTCCACTGTGCTTCATTAAGTCCAGGGTCAATGCAGCCATCTACCAGGAGATTTTGGAGCACTTCATGCTTCCTTCCGCAGATGCGCTCTATGGAGATGCTGACTTCATTTTCCAGCAGGACTTGGCACCTGCCCACACTGCCAAAAGCACCAAAACCTGGTTCAATGACCTTGGGATTACTGTGCTTGATTGGCCAGCAAACTTGCCTGACCTGAACCCCATAGAGAATCCATGGGGCATTGCCAAGAGAAAGATGAGAGACATGAGACCGAACAATGCAGAAGAGCTGAAGGACGCTATTGAAGCATCCTGGTCTTCCATAACACCTTAGCAGTGCCAGGCTGATAGCTTCCATGCCACGCCGCATTGAGGCAGTAATTGCTGCAAAAGGGGCCCAAACCAAGTACTGAGTACATATGCATGCTTATACTTTTCAGAGGTCCGATATTGTTCTATGTACAATCCTTGTTTTATTGATTGCATGTAATATTCTAATTTTCTGAGATTGTGGATTTGGGGTTTTCATGAGATGTAAGCCATAATCATCCCGATTATGACAAATCACGGCTTGAACTATCTTGCTTTGTATGTAATGAGTCTATCTCATATATTAGTTTCACCTTTTAAGTTGTATTAGTGAAATAAATAGACTTTTGCACGATATTCTAATTTTTCGAGTTTCACCTGTAATTATTGTAAATTGCTAGGATAGGATCGTAGTTGTATAAACACTTATTATCCAACTTACAATGTGCTGGAGTCCACTGGGCTCAGATGTCTTTTTCTCCATGTAAATTCCGTGTAGAGCATGGGCCAGAACATTTACAGCCCTGTGTGCATAGGTGGGCAGAACTGTATAAGAAGAAAACATCGCTGAAAGATCTTTTCTATCCCAACAACGTTTTGCAGAAAACCCATAGAGGGACTGAAAATAGTCATTTTTGCGTGGGTTTGGACAGAGGCAGCCAAACCCATGAATCCAAATATCTTCCAGTATCGGGTCCTTGAAGCAGCTGTAGAAGGAAACACCATCCTCATACACTTTGAGGCCTTTTGTTTTGTTTTGTGCCCATAGAAATAGTAAGCTGCAGTTGATTAGTGTATAGTTCACATCATATATACTACTTAGTTTACTCCATGATGGTGGAAGAATAAATGTGATCTTTTCCATAACAGCGGGTATGAGAGAAGCCAAATGAAAAAAGTTCATTGTGAAAGTTCCACACATTATGACCACCTTAGCCTCCGATCTACTAATGATTCTTACTTTCTGATTAAGCTGTATAATATCTGGGGTGATCTGAATGATATATTCTATGCAGATCCCATGTTGGCTCATCATCCTACTCAGTTCCTGGGTCTCCTCATCACCTCTGCCGTCCCATAATGTTAATATTCCAACCCAGTTCCACCCAAAATGCTGCAAAAGTTTTATAAGGGCTCCATAATGGACTCGATCTTCTGGTGTCATACGGAATAAAGTTGGATACATTTTCCCACGAGTGTCAGTGACCCGATAACTCATCTGGATAGTGCGGTGGGAAATATTTTCATGAGATGTTATTATTTAGACATTGAAATAATAAGAAATGTAATATATAAATATCACACAAAGATCTCTTCATCATAATTATTTTTTATCTTCTAATAAAAAGCAGTACTTCTCAGAAATTACATTGCAGCACTTTCCCCCGAAGGGGCTGTTGGTAACAGAGAGATTTCCCTATGTAGTAAAGAGGCCACCAGTCACACCAGCACAGTGACAAATAGGGATGAGCCGAACACCCCCCGGTTCGGTTCGCACCAGAACCTGCGAACGGGCCGAAAATTTGCACGAACGTTAGAACCTCATTGACGTCTATGGGACTCGAACGTTCGAAATCAAAAGTGCTCATTTTAAAGGCTTATTTGCATGGTATTGTCCTAAAAAGGGTTTGGGGACCCAGGTCCTGCCCCAGGGGACATGTATCAATGCAAAAAAAACTTTTAAAAACGGCCGTTTTTTCAGGAGCAGTGATTTTAATGATGCTTAAAGTTAAAAAAAAAAGTGAAATATTCCTTTAAATATCGTACCTGGGGGGTGTCTGTAGTATGCCTGTAAAGTGGCGCATGTTTCCCATGTTTAGAACAGTCCCTGCACAAAATGTCATTTTTAAAGGACAAAATCTCATTTAAAACTGCTTGCGGCTTTAATGTAATGTTGGGTCCTGGCAATATGGATGAAAATCAGTGAGACAAACGGCATGGGTACCCCCCAGTCCATTACCAGGCCATTTGGGTCTTGTATGGATATTAAGGGGAACCCCGCACCTAAATTAAAAAAAGGAAAGGCGTGGGGCCACCAGGCCCTATATACTCTGAACAGCAGTATACAGGCGGTGCAAACAAGACAGGGACTGTAGGTTTGTTGTTAAGTAGAATCTGTTTGTAATTTTGAACTGGTACATTTTTAACGTGTTTAGCTCCAGCCAAAAAATCTATTTTAAGCTTTTTGGAAAACATAGGGAAGGGTTTATCACCCCTGTACATTTGTTTTGCTGTCTGTGCTCCTCTTTTTGTCCCAATGACAAATGTTTTTTGAAAATTTTGTTTTTTTTTTGTGAAACAAGGATTGGTGATAGAGCATCAGTGGAAAGGAGAAACGTTTTTCCCATATTAACTCTCACAGGAGAGAATTTCCCTTCCTAGGGGTAGATTTCATCTCACTTCCTGTTGTCTCCTTCTGTTTGCAAGTAGGAGTCTTTGTAAGTTGGATGTTTGAAAGTAGGGGCCTGCCCTATATACTCATCAGAAATTTGGGCCTTAGGTGTTGTTGTGGCCACAACACTGTAAGCCCTCACAGGGCCCTGCTGTGAAATATTAGATCAAGAATTGTAATTACATGTCCCTGTTGAACAGGGGCAGAAAAATTGGGCCTTTGGTGGTGGTGGTGCTGGTGCCACAACACTGTAAGTCCTCACTCGCTCTTGGTGGGCGCAGAAACAGGCCCTGCTGTGAAATATTAGATCAAGAATTGTAATTACATGCCCCTGTTGAACAGGGGCTGAAAAATTGGGCATTAGGCACTGGTGCTGGTGCCACAACACTGCAACCCCTCACAGATACTCTAGTTGGAACGCAGAAACGAGCCCTGCTGCAAAGTATTGCATCAAAAATTGTAATTACACGCCCCTCGTAAACAGAGGCTGAAAAATTGGGCCTTAGGCACTGGTGGTGGCGCCCAGAACCAAAAATGTTCTTACAAGCTATCAGCATGATCATTGAGGAGGAAGAGGATAATTACTCAGGATAGTCATTCAGCATCAGCATAGGCAGTCTTTGAATGGATCTAAGATTTCAAAAAAATTATTCGGTTACATCAGCATCAGGTGCTTGGTAGCTGGTGGTGATCCAAGACTGATTCATTTTTATGAAGGTCAGTCGATCGACCGAGTCGGTGGACAGACACACCCTGTGATCGGTTACAAAGCCTCCAGCAGCACTGAATGTGCGTTCCGAAAGAACGCTGAATGCAGGACAGGCCAGTAGCTCAATTGCATACTGTGCAAGCTTTGGCCAGTGATCCATCCTCAAGACCCAGTAACCCAGAGGATTTTCGGTGGGAAAGGTGTCCAAGTCAGATCTTGCCCCTAGGTATTCCTGCACCATGTAAAACAGACGCTGGCGATGTGAGGGAAGAAAAAAGTCTAGACAGCCGCACACCAGGAGAATATAATACAACGAAATTTCTTTATTGTAAAATCAGGAACAAATCATGTACAAAGCACCATGGATAGAATGTACAGATAATCAGCTAACGCGTTTCACGCTCTGCGGAGCGCTTACTCATAGCTCAGCTGAGTAAGCGCTCTGCAGAGCGTGAAATGCGTTAGCTGATTATCTGTACATTCTATCCATGGTGCTTTGTACATGATTTGTTCCTGATTTTACAATAAAGAAATTTCGTTGGATTATATTCTCCTGGTGTGCGGCTGTCCGGACTTTTTTCTTCCCTCACAACATGGATTAGCATTAGCCAGCACCTGGGGCTTTTTAACTCTTGAGAGCAACATTCAGTTTATACCTGGTTTGGATACAACCTGGTGCGGGGAAAACGCTTGTGTAGACGCTGGCGATGGTTGCTGGAACCGATCATACCTTGGGGCTGCGGACTAAAAAATTGTCTGAATGCATCGGTCAGACGGCCACCTTCTCCACCGCTCCTTCTTTGACTGACCGAAGTCTCAGCAACACGTTGTCCAGAAACAGGAGTTTGTAACCTCCCAGTATCTGGGAACACGTTGCACAGATCTTTCTGCAAGGCCTTCCGAAGATGTTTCATCCTCTGCTCACTCTGCGATGGCAAGATAAGGTCCGCAACCTTACCCTTGTAACGTGAATCAAGGAGGGTTGCCAGCCAGTATTGGTCCTTCTCCTTGATACCACAAATACGAGGATCCTTACGCAGGCTTTTCAGGATCAGGGAGGCCATGCAGCGTAGGTTTGCTGAGGCATTTGGTCCGGAGTCCTCTGGGTCACTAAGGACAACATGGTCCGCAGCCACCTCCTCCCAGCCACGTACAAGTCCATGTGTTTCTTGGGACTGATCCCTTAAAGACTGCTGCTGATGCTGAGTGCCAGGCTCCACCTCCATACTGACACAATCCTCCTCCTTGTCCTCTTCCTGTGTGATCGAAGGGCACGCAGGAACACTGTCTGGATAAAGGGGGCCTTGAGAGCTAAAGAAGTCCACCTCTTCCTGCCTCTGTTCTGCCTCAAGTGCCCTGTCCATTATTCCACGCAGCGTGTGCTCCAACAGGTGTACAAGGGGGACAGTCTCACTGATGCATGCACTGTCACTGCTCACCATCCTCGTGGCCTCCTCAAATGGTGACAGGACAGTGCATGCATCCCTGATCATGGCCCATGGCGTGGGGAAAAAAAACAAGCTCCCCTGACCCTGTCCTGGTGCCATAGTCGCACAGGTACTCATTGATGGCCCTCTGCTGCATGTGCAGCCGCTGCAGCATGGCCAACGTTGAGTTCCACCTGGTTGGCATGTCACAGATTAGGCGGTCCTTGGGCAGGTTAAATTCCTTTTGGAGGTCTGCCAGCTGAGCACTGGCATTATATGACCGGCGGAAATGCACACAGACTTTCCTGGCCTGCCTCAGGACATCCTGTAAGCCCGGGTACCTGTCCAAGAACCGCTGCACCACCAAGTTAAGGATGTGAGCCAAACAGGGCACATGGGTCATTTGTCCCTGTCGGAGGGCAGAGAGGAGGTTGGTGCCATTGTCACAAACCACCATTCCTGCCTTAAGTTGGCGTGGTGTCAACCACCTCAGAACCTGCCCCTGCAGAGCTGACAGAACCTCTGCCCCAGTGTGGCTTCTGTCCCCCAAGCACACCAGCTCAAGCACCGCATGTCATCTTTTGGCCTGCATAATTGCGTAGCCCCTTAAACAGTTATGGAGCACCGCTGGTTCTGAGGACAAAGCACAGGAAGAGGCCATGGAGGAAGAAGAAGGAGGCGGTGGAGGAGAGAGGTGTGTCACAATCATTAGTAGTGGCATTTTGGAGGCGTGATGGCAGAACAACCTCCAACACTACTGCACCTTGTCCTGCATCCTTCCCAGCTGCCAGCAGAGTCACCCAAGACATTGCCTTCCACATGCCAGTAGAGAGCCGGAATCGCCTTCCGTGAGAAAAAGTGGCATTTCGGTACCTGCCACTGAGGAACCGCACATTCCACAAACTCACGGAAGGGGGCAGAGTCTACCAACTGAAAAGGCAGCAGTTGAAGTGCTAACAATTTTGCCAAGCTAGCATTCAACCGCTGGGCATGTGGATGGCTGGGAGTGAACTTCTTTCGGCGGTGCAGCAGCTGGGGCAGGAAAATTTGCCTGGTACAATCTGACGTCGGTGTACCGAAAGCAGATTGCCCACAAGTACTTGGCTGTGACACACCTAATTCTACACCCTCATTCCTCTCAGTGCAGGTCTCAGAGAGGACTGAAGGTATAGTGGGGTTGGAGATCTCAGCTGATGAGGAGCAAGGAGAGGTCCTCTTTGTTCTTTGGTGTGGGTCGTTTAGATACGCTTGCCAACGAACTGCATGGCAGGTCAACATATGTCTGGTCAAGCATGTGGTGCCCAAGCGGGAGATGTTTTGGCCACGCGAGATACGCTTGAGACATATGTTGCAAATAGCAGTGGTGCGATCTGATGCACTCGTCTCAAAAAAGGCCCACACCAAAGAACTTTTTGAATAACGCGCAGAGACTGCAGCGCCCTGCACATGCGGAGCTTTGGGGTGTGATGCAGTCAGTGTGCTGCCCTTAGGCTGGCCCCTGGAGGGCATCCTGCCTCGTTGGTGATGTGCCTCCTCCTCCTCCTCCCCTCTCCTATCAGGCACCCACGTTGAGTCAGTGACCTCATTATCCCCTCCCTCCTCATCACTGGAACAAACCTGGCAGTATGCTGCAGCAGAGGGGACATGACTGCCAGATTACTGTCCTTCTTGGGCATCCCCTCTGTCCGTGCTCACGTTACTGCCTTCATCTAGCTCAGTATCATCATCGGAGCCTTCCAAACGCTGGGCATCCTCCTGGAGCATGTACCCAACACTGTAGTCAAACAGTTCGAGGGACTCCTCAGGAGGACATGGTGGGGCTAGGGAAGGAGTCACTGATGCCATTGAGCTGAGGGAAGAGGCCGCTTCTTTGCCAGACAAAGTACCCTGAGCATGGGTGAGAGAGGATGAGGAGGATGAGGACGGCTTGGTCATCCACTCGACCAAGTCTTACGCATGTTGCGGCTCAACATGGCCAGCTGCCGAAAAAAAGGCCAAGCGTTTCCCACGGCCACGTGCTGATGAGGATGCACCGTCTCCACGACCAGCACTGTTGCCTCTAGACACAGAGCCTGCTTGCCCTCTTTTATTGGCTTGTGACTGTCTGCCTCTCCTTGTTGGCCTTGCAGACATACTAATGGCCTGTAGCTGCACTAAGCTGGGATATATATATATATATATATATATATATATATATATATAATGTACTGATACTGCAGCTAGCAAAATCAACTGCTTGCCTGTAGTATGAGAACACCACCAACCTTCTATAGGTAGCTTTAGGTGAACACTGTGCAGAGCTCGCAAAAAACTAACTTGTAGCTTATTTAGCTGCCTGCGGTAGTGATAGGATCAGGAAAACACCACCAACCTTCTACAGGTAGCTTTAGGTGAACACTGCAGAGCTCGCCAAAAAATAACTTGTAGCTTTTTTAGCTGCCTGCGGTAGTGATAGGATCAGGAAAACACCACCAACCTTCTACAGGTAGCTTTAGGTGAACACTGTGCAGAGGTCGCAAAAAAATAACTTGTAGCTTTAGCTGAACACTGTGCAGAGGTCGCACTACACTAACTTGTAGTTTTAGCTGAACACTGTGAGGAGGACACACTACACTAACTTGTAGCTTTAGCTGAACACTATGAGGAGGACGCACAACACTAACTTGTAGCTTTAGCTGAACAATGTGCAGAGGTCTCACTACACTAACTTGTAGCTTTAGCTGAACACTGTGCAGAGGTCGCACTACACTAACTTGTAGTTTTAGCTGAACACTGTGAGCAGGACGCACTACACTAACTTGTAGCTTTAGCTGAACACTGTGCAGAGGTCTCACTACACTAACTTGTAGCTTTAGCTGAACACTGTGCAGAGGTCGCACTACACTAACTTGTAGTTTTAGCCGAACACTGTGAGGAGGACGCACTACCCTAACTTGTAGCTTTAGCTGAACACTGTGCACTAAACTAACTTGTAGCTTTAGCTGAACACTGTGCAGAGGTCACACTAAACTAACTTGTAGCTTTAGCTGAACACTGTGAGGAGGACACATTAAACTAACATGTAGTTTTAGCTTAACACTGTGCAAAGGTCACACTAAACTAACTTGTAGCTTTAACTGAACACTGTGAGGAGGACGCACTACACTAACTGTAAATAGTCTAGCTGCCTGACTGTGGTACTAGTAGGATCAAAAGAACACCAGCAATTTTCTTCAGGTAGCTGTATATACTGTAACAAGACAAGCCTGCCTGTCAGTAGAGAGATAACAGGAACGGATCTAGCTAAACTGAATACAGTGTATATATATATATATATATATGCAACACCTGGGATGCATATATATATATACACAATACACTGTAAGTGCAGCTAACTCACTGACTGTCCTGCCTAATCTAGCTAACTCAAATGAAATGACACTGTCTCTCTCTCTCTCTATCTCTCAGCACGCCAGAACACACTACATAGGGCCGATGTGCAGACGGCCTTATATAGTGTGGGGCGTGTTCTAAACCCCTTGAGCCATAATTGGCCAAAGCCATCCTGGCTTTGGCCAATTACAGCTCTCTCTTCCGATGGCGCTGTGATTGGCCAAGCATGCGGGTCATAGTGCATGCTTGGCCAATCTTCAGCCAGCAATGCACTGCGATGCCGCAGTGAATTATGGACCATGACGCGCCACACGAATTTGGCGCGAACGGCCCATGACGTTCGCAATTAGGCGAACGATCGAACAGCTGATGTTCGAGTCGAACATGGGTTCGACTCGAACGCGAAGCTCATCCCTAGTGACAAACAACCACTCAACCTCCTTCACGACCTGACCATTTTTTGCTATTCAGCACTGCCCTACTTTAACTGGTAATTGCTCGGCCATGCAACATTGTACCCAAATCAAATTTATATATTTTTTTTTCACACAAATAAAGCTTTCTTTTGGTGGTATTTAATCACCATTGGCTTTTTTATTTTTCGCTATGTACAGTGCATCTGGAAAGTATTCACATCGCTTCACTTTTTCCACATTTTGTTATGTTACAGCCTTATTCCAAAATTGTTTAAATTCATTATTTTCCTCAGAATTTTACAAACAATACCTCATAATAACAAGGTGAAAGACGTTTGTTTAAAATCTTTGAAAATTTATTAAAAAATAAAACATGAAAAAATCCTATGTACATAATTATCACAGGCTCCTCCCATGTACATAAATATCACAGGCTCCTCCCATGTACATAATTATCACAGGCTCCTCCCATGTACATAATTATCACAGACTCCCCTCATGTACATAATTATCACAGGCTCCTCCCATGTACATAAGTATTCACAGCCTTTGGCATGACACTCAGAATTGATCTCAGGTTCATCCTGTTTCCATTTGTCATCCTTGAAATGTTTCTACAACTTGATTGGAGCCCATCTGTGGTAAATTCAGGTGATTGGACATGATTTGGAAAGGCACACACCTGTCTATATAAGGTCCCACAGACAACAGTTCATGTCAGAGCACAAACCAAGCCATGAAGTCCAAGGAATTGTCTGTAGACATCGAAGACAGGATTGTATGGAGGCACAGATCGGGGGAAGGGTTCAGAAAAATTTCTGCAGCACTGAAGGTCCCAATGACCACAGTGGTCCCCATCATTTGTAAATGGAAGAAGTTTGGAACCACCAGGACTCTTCCTAGAGCGGGCTGCCCGGCCAAACTGAGCTATCGGGGGGGAGAAGGGCCTTAGTCTGGGAGGTGACCAAGAATGCAATGGTCACTCTGACAGA